>NC_043980.1:24506182-24663682 GCF_902150065.1 Myripristis murdjan
CAACCAACAAATGATACTTTCAGTTTAACGTTGTGCTTCCCTTTTCAATATAACACTTAATATGTGTTCTCAGTTGGCTATTCATCGACATTAACACTGTTATTCTATATCATGCGTTGGTCCTTTTATCAAAGAGACATCCATGTTGCTTTCAGTGCTGAAATAAACACTGTCAGAAACAGGATATCAGTTATGTCTCAGCACTGGAGGTGGTGCATAACAGATATTTTGCAAACCAACACCCTGTCCCTATGTACATACACAACATTACTACAAGACGGGAGAAACAGTAGCATTATTGCCCACCGTACCCACCGATTGTTTTGCAAAATGGTAACACATTGCCAGGCAAGCCACTGGAGTTGACATCTGTGAAACTGCAGTGAGTAAAAGCCGCAGCACCGAACTGCTCGGCTGCAGACGACATATAGTAATCAAAGTCGCTTTTGATCAAGTTTCTGGAATATCAATGCATCAGTTAGAGAAGAGTCCAGACCCCCTGGGTGCACACAAAAGCTGGCTATACTAGCACATAGTAGCTGGTTAGGGAGAATAAAGCATAGTGTATGTGTCCAACAATTTGTCTGTGATGGAAAAGGAGAGCTGGTGGTGTTACTTTTGTTTGCACATTATTGGGGAGAAAAGGGGAAATGTGGGAAGACTTTGCATCTAGTTATCAATACTCTTTTCACTGAATTAAATATTGCCACTGATAGAAAAAAAGGAATTGTTCTCTCATTCTTATGAGCCATTTATGAACACCTTTGTCCTCCTTAGAAAGTATTTCACGGAGAAGATTGTGGGCTAGTTCTAGTTTTCTCTTAATCAGTGGCTTATAGACAGCTAAACAGCTAAACATTTTCTGACAAACAGGGATTCTGGTACAGCTAAATGAACTATGCCTTCCGCTGCAGAGAAAACAGGTGCCCCGATGAGTAGTAAATTCCTATAAGTTATTATATCACGATACAGCAACCATTTGTCACAAATATCTCCAAGTCATTGGTAAAATACACATTAGAGGACTGAAACTTATTTCATATTGAGCAAACGCATCAAATTTTTCTTACGTCACTTCAAACAGTTTAAACTTCACAATTTGTTATTTTTTTTTTGCAATTCATGTTTATCACTTCACTGATCACTGGCTCAAATATGCAACATAACAGGAGAATAATACAATTTTACTCCTTTGATAAAAATACCAAAGGACTATAACTGCCACCCACACCTTGCTGTCTGGAAACCTTGAAACGAAACGCAGAGTTGATTCAAGTAACTTTGGTATATAAATTACATATGACCAATCTCACGCACATTTAGGTCTGCTCAGCAAAAAACGTACTGTGTCTAACGTTGGTTGTTAGTTTTCAGCGAGGTGAATTTGTCAGTAACCTTTGTCAAACTCGGAGTAACTCAAGTATAAATATGAAGACATCCTTCAGACAGAGACTTGAGAGCATCAAATGTTCATGGTCTCTCTAAGAAACTATCTGAGATGCCAACAGAAGACAACCATTTAAAAATAAGAATAATAACAAAAACATAACAAGTCAGCTTGAACGTGTTTTGATAAGATAAAACATTAACATTTGAAAACATGCTTGACCTACAGTCTCTAACAAACATGAAGCACGTGGACCAAATTTTTCCAGTATGTGAGAACGAGAAAAAGTGCTATCTAGAGGTTTCCACAAAGTACAGTGAATGAGAGAAACTGTGATTTTGAAAAACTGTTTTGACAAAACTCATGATGGACTAACAGCCAATGTAAACCTAGACATAGCCAGGACGAGAAATGGATAAAATGACTATGGAAGCCTGACGGGTACTCCTGGGGCGTGGAAGCAACAACATCATCACTTATTTTTTCCTCATTTACTTTGAAAGTTCATTTTCACGTTCAACTGGTGCGTACACCTCGCTTTTATGCCTTCGTTACTGTTGTTGCTGTGTTTTCCTCCTTTTAGTGGAGTAAGGGCGGTTGTAGGAATGTTTAGGAGAAGGATACTGGGAATGCAGAGGAACTGGAGGCCAGGAATTGGTTTGATTGCCGTTGTAAACACGGCGGGTTGTCATGGCGGGCGGCTTGCTGTCCTAGTGGGGCAGGGGCACCAGGATATCCACGTAGTTAACGGGGAAGAAGCCGGAGTTGCCGTGCAACATGCCCTCGTACCAGTTGTCATCGATCTTATTGGTCAGGGTGATGATGTCACCCTCCTTGAAGCCTAGCTCGCCCTCATTCTCAGGGTCAAAGTCGTAGAGTGCACGACAGCACGGCTGGTCCATGGGGGCTGGAGAGGGGGAGGGAGGGTTAGACAGGTAAGAGAAGAGAAGGACAGTTAGAAGAGACATATGGTAGTAGATACATAAATATGAAGCATAATGATAGTGAAATGAAATTGTATCTCTTGTGAAAGGCTCACCTGGAGACCTGGCTGAAAGGGGGAGAGGGAGTGGTAGAAAGAAAAGAGAGAGAGAGAGACAGAGAGAGTAAAAGAAAGAAGCAGAGAGAGAGAGGGGGGATGAGGAGAGAAAAAGAGACAAAACAAAAGAGAAAAGCATGAAACATGTCTTTATCAGTGTTTGAGAAATGGTTATTGCATTAAACATACAAAATTAAACAACATAAAAATTAGAACCCATGATCCCGATGAGAAATAAGCACGGAAAGGTGAGGAAAATGCATGGCTGGATAAAAATAAGAAATCAAAACACAGCGGGCAACTTGATGACAAAGAGAAAGACAGAAGGGATTAGACTGAAACTGCACTGCAGCCAAAAATGCAGACAAAAGACACACATCAAAGTCAACTGTCAGAATACAGAAGGGACTCAAAAAAAGGGAATAAAGAGTGAGAGAGATATTGCATCTCTTCCCAGTTCACTCTTGGCTCACCTGGGGATCTTGCTGCAAAGGGGAAAGGAAGAAAAAGCAAAGGGGAGAGAGAAGCAGAGATGTTTATGTTTCATAGTATTTACTTGATGGATAAATTGGGAGATGGATATATATAAATGATGGATAGATGGATATATGGGTGCAGGAATGAAGAGGTCACTCATAAAAAAAGAAGAAGGATGAGTTAGAAAAGAGATTGAAAGGTTGAAAGGCATATGGGCAAGGAAAGGGACAGGAAGACAAGATGGATCAGGACACTGACAAGAGAAAAGAACAGAAATAGCAAATGCTTTCCCGCTGGCGCTCTTTTCATTTCTTGTTCTGGCACTCTTGGCACAACGCGCGGACAGCACTTGTTTTTTCTGCTATTTTGTTTAAATCCAACATATCTGGAACAAGTCGAGTCTTGTGTGGCAATGTTGGTTGGTTATGAATATATTAGGCAGAGGAAAAAAAAATAGCAAATGATGGATAGAAAAACAAGAGCGACGAGGTGATGGAAGAGACATTGATGTATCTCTGCGGGATTCACTAGTGGCTCACCTGGGGACCTTGCTGCAAAGAGGAAAGATGGCAGGGGAAAAGGAAAGCAGTAGAAGTGATGTGAGTTTTTGCAAAGGAATATTGTGTAAATGAGATGATGGGGCTGAAGGTATGAGGCAGTGTGAATGCACACAACACCGCACAGACAGAAAAAAGGGTAAGTTTGACCTAGGCTCACCTGGAGACCTTGCCCCTAGTAGGATAAACAAAATCATAAGGGGAAAGAGAAGAGTGCATGTTTGTATTCATTTGTTCTAGACTGATGGAGGCACTGTAAAATGTGTGTAGCAAATAAATGTGGAGAACAATATAACTGGCAAATACAGATAGGCCGATGGAAAAATACGCAAAGGTATACTGATGATGTAGTGATTCATTACTTGATTGACTTAAGTCTAAAGAGGGGATCTCCAGCCCAGAAACAAAAACATCAGTTTTTTTTGATATGATAAATACCAGATAAATATTCTGACAATATTTTGAACCAAGTTTAAACAGATGTGTCTTTACTGCTCTGCTGTAAAGACACAGTAGCACAGGGGAATAAAATACAAAATGTGCTTTACCATTAGTAAGGGCAAGCAACTGTGGTATCCCTCAATAATATCCTCTGTTTGAAGGATGAGAACTTCTCAAAGGGGTGAAAATCATTACAAGTTAGGACATGTGGAGGAATTTTGTTGTTTTGAGAGTCAGATCAGTAGTTTGAGTAGATGTCTGGGTGAGTACAGACGACAAACCACTGAAACATTTAGAGTCTGGATTTATCATCGTGCCACACAGGCTAATCCAGGAGTGACACTCTTGACAGGTAACTGTTCTCCAGTTATGGTAGATTGTGTGTGAAGTGTGTCTGAAGCCCAGCAGATTTTTGCACTGGACCCTTAATTCCAGAGCCACCGGCTAACCAACAATGACGTGTGCAATTTCCTGTTCTGTACAAATTGGACTTGTAACTCTGCATGACCTGAAATACCTCCCGGCACATCTCCCGGATAAGATGCCCTAATGAGAGAGGGAACAAGGGCCGGTTTCCTGGCAGGACGAATAATATTTGTATAATCAGGCTCACCTGGGGACCGTGCGGCACCACTGTGAATGCCTCCATTGTGGTTCTCACTGATGGAGAAGTCCAGGGATGTGCGTGGTTTGGGAAGAAACTCTTTTCTGGGCTTGTTAGAGGCATCTCTTATCCTGCAATGTGGAATACAGAGAAAACCTCAAAACATAAACGATAGAAATGAACCATTGGGATAATCTATTCCTTTAGCTGTGCTACTGAAATTTTATGCTCAAATGACGGGGTGAAAAAACTAGGCTACTATCTGCGTTTCAACTCATATAAAGTATATTCTATTTATCATTTTTAGTACATTCAAGAACTGTATATGCACTCTTTAAAATTCTTCACACACATTTACATTTATTCTTTACAACAAGGACACTGTAGTTGCAGTGGGACTGTACTGACCGTTCCTCGACCTTACTGGAGAGCTGTGTGAGGATCTCAGCGGCCCTGGTGTGGTACTCCACCTGAGCCTGGACCAATGCAGCAAGCTGGCTCACCTGCTCGATCTACACGCACAAAGAAGAGTCGCAGGAGCCACTGTTACATGTTGCTGGCACGGCTGGTGGCACACACCACAGAATTACTTGAGCTGCTATGAAATGATCAGTGAAATGAAATGTCACAAAGACCTGAACTCATTCATTTTACGCTGCAGCGACAGGCACAGATGGTTGAGGTGAGAAACACGATGTTCTTAGCCAGCTTGCCTGGTTAAAGAACCGTACCGGCTCTAATTTGACTTCTAGTCAACAATTGTGACTGTATCTGTCCCTCAAAAATATCAGCGTGTACAGAATATGCATAGACTTCTGGCTCCAGCTACGTTGCTTTTGTCTCACCTAAGTACATGGGAGTTTTGAATGTGGAACACAAGTTGGTATTAATGGGCAAATTTTAGGAATTTATAATAGAGTAAAACAGTAATCAAGTATTCAAGTATTCAAAAGATTACCTATGTGTATCAACCTCCAAGGTGACACACATGATACACAAGTGAACATTTTTTAAAATGAATGGGAGTACATGGTGGTACATTAGCCATAGCCATATTTTGTACACGTTTATGCAACCAACATTTGTAATGGACAGATCATGACAGATCATGATCAGAACAGGCCTTTAAATAAGGACTGACTGATATTCTTGACAGTAGCATTTGCAGAACCTTAATGTTGTGGTGCTTTTCATTTTTTTTTTTCAACGAGTGTGAGACATGTACGAGTGGGGGCTTCCAGTGACGCAGACCAGGAGTATGGTACAAACATGGAGTCATGACCCCATCGTTACCATGGTTTCAGGTGGACAACAGGGCAGTGGAAATGGATGTGGTAGAAAGATACAGCAATGGTTGAAAGTGAGAATCAGGGTGAGAACACATATTCCTTACATCACTCTCCAACAAGTTGAACATGCTCTGCTCAGCAATCTCCTTGGAGTCATCAAATTTCTCTAGTGCCTGCTTGAGCTCGTCCTCTGTCACTTTGCCCTGACGTTTCTTCTTATAGTCAAAGTCCAGACGACGACCCTCCATTTTCTTCAGGTGATGCTGCAAAAGATGAGCGGACAAGGGTGACATGTTACATATAATAAGATCAGACAGTGAATCTGAATTGTTGACCAACAGATCATTCAGATTACTGATATTTTTTTTCTTTCGCACTTAAAACATGATCTTTAAACGGATGAAAACTGAAGTGTTGCTGTGTTTTGAGATGATATATTTGGTCAGGAAGATTGATGTAATTTCATCTAAAAATTGCAACCAAAAAGGAGTGTCTGAATTCCCTGAGGCTGAATGTGGGCTGTGGAGCCATACCTGGATCTCCTTGAGATCTTTGTCATGGAGATTCTGCAGTGGATCAATAAAGTTCTGCTTGACCTCCATGTCCAGAGCATCTTTAACCTCCCCCAGCTCACGCATGGCCTCGCCAGCATCAATCAGAGCAAGCCCTGCAAAACACACATTTAGACAGAGGGAGCACATCATTAACTCACAGCTTAATGTCAGCGTACAGAGAAAAGGGGAGAATGCAGCTTGCCTTTCCAAAACCTCTCTGTTTTCCTTTTCAATGATGCTGTGCCACTGGAGTCTAGGGTATAAGTCTGAAGACAGATATTTCTCTTTAAACTGTGGCATCAAGGGGGAACTAAATAATGAAGCAAACTGGGGGCATCTTGTCTGGAAAATGGGCTCATGCATTTTTCATAACATTGTTATTGTGTCCTTGAGGGGAAAAAGGTCTGCCACAGTGTTCTTGTGTAGCCTATAAAAAAGTGTCAGCGACTTCTCACACTTTTTGTGAGTAGCAGTGATGAATGTGCTGCGCCTTACCAAAGTTAGACTCCTCCCCAAGCTCCCTGCCAAACTTCTGCATGGACTCTCCCAGGATGGTCTCGGCCTGTGTGTAGCCTGGTCCCTTCTCCTGGCCCCGGATCCTCGACATGGAGTTGATCATGCTCATCTTGGCTCTGGAGGCTGAGGAGACAAGTCCAGTCAGCCCTCGATCAAACCAAACAGCTCTGGACTAAAGATACTTTGTAAACACAAATCCTAAGGACTCTATGTCAATTCTGACGCCAAAAATGTGATTCTAATTTGTTGTATGTGGTTGCTTGTGTATGCATGGTCATAATCACCGTGGATGATATATCTCACCTGGGTTGGGCTGCAGATACTCAGTCGTTTTGGTCATGATGTCCATCACCGCCCTTGTGGTGGTGTCCACCTTCTGTAAACCACAATGTAAGACAGTGGATAAGCAGGAGACACCGAGGAAGTGGGTTGTATGGAAACAGGAATTGAGAAAATGACATGGATAGAAATAAAAGTAGCTAATGGACAAAAGATAGTGGTACAATACGAGAGAAACACAACAGCAGTGAAGCATTTTTGGATTTAAAGGTGTCATCTTGCTGGAAAGACCTAGAAAAAAACAATGTGCCACTTTGGCCTGCAGCGTGGTGGAGACACTAAGACACAGGGTTACTTTTGTGCCCCAGTGTGAGTTTGATGAGGTTTGCCAGGTACCTACAGGTTTGCACGTCACGTCAACACACACACACACACACACACACACACATACACACACACACTTAAAGTAACAGCAAAACATGTGATCCCTAGCAATCATGTTTGGGAGACCACTGAACAAGTCAAGTTGCTGCCAAAACTGCACAGTGCTGATTTTCTGTTGTGTCTGGCTGTTCCAGCGAGGCAGGGAAACGGCAGAGGAAATCAAAAGATTTTATAGCCTTCCAAAACTAAAAAAAAAGCAGCAGAGGATAACCTCAGTCAATTGCAACAATATCAGCGCAGGCAGCAATCGATACAGGATCTTCTCATTTTGATTTGTATCTGCTGAGTGCTTGTCACAAAACATAGCTTCTTAAAAAATAAGGCTTTTTATCCAAATAAGAGGTTCTTTCAGGAGTTGACCATTTTTTACCCAGTGTTACCTACCATACTTGGAAAGCTTGCAGGTTTGGCAACTAAATTGAGGTATTAGGATGGAAATGAAATTACATTAAAAAGCTTTGGATGTCACTGATATTGTTTCTACTCAGAAAACACTCACACACAGTTTGTCAGTGGTCTGTCAATAGGATCTTGGATTTTTTTGCAATGAGATTTAGAAAACTGCAAAAACAAAAACAAAACAAAAAAAAAATTCCTCAGCCCAGTTTTTTGACACAAAGCCTGGTGGCTTTCCCTGTGGATTCTTGCCTTTTCCATTTCAGTGAAGTCCTCATCGAGCTTCGTTCCCTCCGCGCCTCCCACTTTCTCGCTCACTTTCTGCAAAAACAAAACAAAAGAAAACCATTTTTTAAGCAAATACCTTGCATATTATTTTCATTTGTTGTTTTTCGTCATATTCATCCAAAACAATGGCCAGCTGAAGGTGTTTGTAATAACAGCTAATGGCGGTAACAGCTATAATAACAGCTTATAATTAAAGAGACTGGAAGCACCTTGCAAAAAACAGCATACACAATACCAAAAATAACAAAAATGTTCATGAAAGGCAATGACAAATAACAGTTACACTTTAATTTGAATCTATAGCCTAAATGACATGAACCCTGAACAATGAGTAAGTTTGGCCCAGGTGGGACGTGTACTGAGAACCAAATAACTGCTTCCTCTGTGCGCTGTGCCTGCTTTGTCACCAGCAGTCTCTATTCCAATTAAGATAATGGCAAATAAATAAGAGTGAATGTCAGCTTGACCTTGTGCTTCACACATAGAACATCATCCCATTAAACCCTGTTATACAGCCTGGTAAGCCTCACCTCACTCTGTATTTACACCGGTGCTTACAGGGAAAAAGGTCAGCTGGGTGTCAGTGACCTTTAATGCAATAAACCTGGCATTAGTGTGTCATTAATCACCGCTGTGTCTCTCTCTCACTCTCTGGAGCACCGACACAGGAACACACAGATATGCTGCTCACATGTGCAGCAGACACAGGCGTTCACATCTGCACCTACATATCCTTACACACCCACACATCGTCTAACTGAGTCTAGACCAAAGAGCCTTTCCCCTTTGCTTCCTATGTGGCTTTGCACATGCACAGGCAGACACACACACACATGAGGTGTGTGTGTGTGTGTGTGTGTGTGACATTGGGTTTCTGGTCAGACAAATCATTGCTTTGGGCTCTCTCTCTCTCTCTCTCTCTCTCTCTCTCTCTCTCTCTCTCTCTCTCTCTCCTTCCCTGTCTGCTGATAAGCTTTGCCAGCTCTGCCACCATTCAGCTCCAGTCTGTGATGTAACCAGAGACCCCGAGGGGGCAGCAAATCAGACAAAACCGGGCCACAAACGGTCCTCAGAGGATGGACAGAAGATTGTGACGTTCATTAAGAGAAGGTGACAATACCACAATCAAAGAAAGGCAAACCATGAAAGCACAGGTCAATGGAGCACTTATTCAAGTTAAAAAAAAAAAAAAAAATCTCATTGTGTGTGACTTTGTGAATGACTTTGATACAGCCGAGTATCACGGTATTGTGTTTCATTAGACTGTATCGATTCTCTTGTTCTTTATACTGATATGTGCATAGTGCTGTTTCTGTTTTATTAAATTGTAATTGTAATTTTCAATTGCTTTGAGTCAGTTTATCACCTAATTTCTCATATAACATGTATTTTAATACTCTACCCAAATCTTTTGCAGTGGAATATATTTTAATCTCAATACATTTTCAGTCTGTATGGAATTGCAATGTATCGTGATGCAAATCGTATCATGATCCATGCATTGTGTTAGCTGTTGTATCGTGACGTCCTTGACAATCCTCACCCCTAGAAGGGATGGATTTTACATTTGGTGGATTTAAGAATTTTATTCTTGAACTTGTGGTGGTGCAGAACTGAAAGAAAGGCGCTGAATGATCTTAGAGATTTACAGCTTTCCCAGAGACAAATTTCAAAGGTCCTGAGATTAAGTTGGAGCATAGAATTAAATGAATAAAGGTAAAAAAAAAAATGGATTACCTACTGGCAAAGTGAGTTACATATTTTTAAAGAGATAAAATACGTCACAGTGATCTGTGACAGCAAGCAGGAGCTTTACGAGGAGCCTGTGACAGTGGCGTATGCAGTATAAGACTTTCTGAGGATTGGTGATATGAGAGTCATCTCAAGTCTTTTCTGATCCTGCTTGTGAAGCAGTTCCATATTCTGAAGGCTATGCAAAATGCCTGCATGCGTGCACGCACACACACACACACACACACACACACACACACACACACACACACAAAATCTAAGTCTAGTGCATGTGAGTCACATTTCCTGTCATCAGTTTCACCTTAACATCGCTACAATATCTTGAAATCCTCCTCTAGCTGGTTGCCATAGTGACAAGCACCTGCCCAGGCTTGGCTCATCAGATATACGTGTCTCTGACTCTGTACCTTACTGTCATTTCTCTCACTGGCCCTCATCTGTCCTGTCCTCTGCCGGTTAAGCATGATGACTAATAGGGATGCACGCTTCATGACGGCATCATTATCTCTTGGAAGACAATGATGCACTCAGTTCTAAGATGGAGACATACGTGTGAGCTGTGTGTCTGCAAAGCATGGTCAAATGTGTCTCTGCGTTTGTGCATGTGTTAGTATGTATGTGCACGTGCATGATGGTGAAAGAGGTTTGCATCCAAGAGGGCTGTGATTCTCAACTGTGTCCTTGCAGAGCCCCACTGGTGTCCATTCTGTCCAACTAACTAGGGATATTTTAGACCAAGGATGCAGGGAGAGAGCAACTAAGAAGATGGCTGAATAAAAATCCAGCTGAACTTTGGGTTCTTAGGGTTAAGATTGAGAACCTGCTTGTGCTGTAATGGGACCGGGGTTGGCCTTGGGCAATGAAAACACCTCAGAAGTTTATTGTTCTAAATAGATTTACCAGGCCATTCAGACAAGGCAAGCACGTGCATCACACTGGTTTAGAAAGTGGATATTCCTGGTCATGCTGCAGTTTACATGCTTTGAAGCTCACCTTTAAAATGTTTCTACAGATTTCTGGTTTGCTATTGAGTCCTGGATTGTATATTGTGATGTAATTTTACAATAAATATTCTTCTTATGATCTGTCTTAAATTATATTATTAATTTTTCTTTTATTTTAACTTAAAAAAAAAATCTTTGCCATGCTAGAACAACCACAATCTAAAGATACACATCCAGTAAACACTCAGAGCCCCTGACTCCTGCTCTCCAGCCCTGCAAGCATAATTTAAACTATTCAGATAATTCATCCAGTGACCTTTGCAGTGCTCAAAGCAATACATACAGTATTTCATGAAAACTGATGATGCAGGATTACAAATCTTAAAATATTACATTTTTGAAGATAGTAAAACAGTGAATAAATTAGATTTATCCTCACATCCCTAATTCAGGAGTGATTCCACCGTTGAAACACAAGTGATCAGAATTGTGATAGAGTGTGTCCCAAAACTAGTATAGGCCAGCTTTTTTTCCCCATTGGACTTGAACTCTGAAACTGCCGGCTACTCACTTTCCTTCTGTACAGAGACAAACTATTCAGAGATCCAAATTCAGCCACGTATCCTGCCACTTACTTAGAGGATCTATTTGAGACAGAGACTGAATAACAACAAATAATTGGGTTATATGTGTACTGTATTTATGCATTTCCTATAGTGTTGCATGCTGTTGGAAACACTGGAAAGTATGTGTGTGTGTGTGTGTGTGTGTGTGTGTGTGTGTGTGATGGTTTTGTGTGTCATGGTGTGTTGGGGGTCCACATGCACTGTTAGGATTGGAAAGCTCAATCATGATAATATAATTTTCGCTGAAATGTGGCGCGTTTGGATGTAAAACAGCAAACATCTTCTTAATTGACTGCCATTTTCCAGTTCCCTGTCAACAGAGCTGCTCAGGTTTTATCTTGTGATGACTGCCAAATTAGTCTGGTTCACAAATACTGGTGGAGCTGTCTTAAAATCCTGCAAATAATGTGAAATCTGCTTTAGAGTGGATCTTTGCTGTAAATTCTACAACCCAATAATCCTTTCCTCCCAGTTCTCCTTCTTTTTTGTCCCATTGAATTTATTAGCACAGAAATGGTAGAGTGAGAACATTACTCACTGTGCAGGCAGTAATCTAAACACACACACACACACACACACACACACACACTGCAACCCTATCTCTCTGCAAATGAGCAGTAATTAAAGTGACAGGCAGACGCCAGGGGCTGGTCCATGATCAAATATTTCACTCGACAAAATATCAAGATGCAGCGCATGAAATATCAATTATACACAATTGGAGGAATGCACTCGGTAATAATATAGTCACCTGTCAACACTGTGTGTTGATTGGTGACTGTGTGTATGAGTGTGAGTGTCACAAAATTTATTTTGTCATAAAAATTCAACAAAGAGAACAAGTACAGTAACAATGAGTGTCACTGGTGGCGACACAGGGCCAGAGGCCAGCTGGGGCCAGGAGACAGAGCTAATAGATGCCAGTGATTTCTTGAGTTAAACAGATGAAGAACAACTCAATCAAGCAGTGCCAGTGGGGACCTATTGCTTAGGAGTGGCTAGAATGAAAGAAAATTAGCTGGTGGTGGCTGTTTTGAGTCAGTGGGCTGGAGAAGGTGTGTGCATTCCCGCCCTTTGCTCCTGTCACTGTGTGTTTGACTGCAGACACATCCAAAGTGGAGGACAAAGAAGGAGTGGGAGTACCTCATAGGGATGATTAAAAGCTGGGGAAGTTAGCAGTTCAGTAAATTATAGTAATGTATAGAAGATGTATGCAAGAATGCCCTGCTATGCATCAGTATATGCACACGCTGAACATATATGTTGCACGGCATAGCCATTAACCATGATAGTGGTGAAGGAAGGATTTTGGGTTAAAGGGTGACAAACACTCCAAGTTTCAGCTTCTCTCTGCTGACCCCAGTACTTTGCACTCTAAAAATACACTGGGAGTGGAATGCAGCAGTCGAGGCAGAATGGAAGAGTGACTATCAAATCTATCTGATTATCCAAAGTTGAGCTAAATAGAACGCTACAACACAAAGGTTGTACACAAACTTTGCATTTTTAATCCTGAGGAAGAAGAAATTGTTGATTTAGCACCTAAAATTTTGGCAGTTCAACATATATACTTCCAGGTGAAAAATACATACCAGGTGATTGGATTAACTATCCCTCACTAGAAAACTTGTCCAATCAGACAAACCATGTTTGTAGTGTGGTGGTGCCAAATCTAAACAATCAGAACTAACTGTGAGGGTGAAGGTGAGTAAGCATATTGGTAAGAATAATGCCAGCTTCTTAAAATGCTGGTACACAATTCATGGAGTGTTTTGTCAGGAAAATGTACGTTGATGTGCTGTTTTTTTTTTTTTTTTTCAGTTTTCATTTCAGTTCACCGTTGCTTCTCACTGCCATCATCACCTAAGCCATATCTGAAGGTCCCCAAAGGGTTGGTGCTGGTTGGTCCTGCTATTTTATAGCCTTCAATGATGCTTCGGTTGGAACGTGGACAGATATTTTGTAAGTCAAAATGAATTTACAAGAACAGCTGGATATTTGAGGTTACCTCAAACCCATTATAATGACTTTCTTTTGTTTATTTCTTTGATTCCTCTGTACCTTAGTCCAGTTCCCTCCCTTCCTTTCCCTTACTTTTATATTTCACGCTGTCACTATCTTCCTAATAGTCCCCACCCATCTTATTCCCTATCTCTGGCCCATTCATGAAGCAGCTGTGCCCAACCACTCTATTATTATGATTACCTAACTTAATTCAAATTTGAATGTCATTGCCAACAGACTGCTCTATCAGATGTTCCTTCTTTCCACAAAATGACCAGGCAGTCTTCCGTGTTGTGGGGGGGCACATCAGGATGCATTAGTGTTCACACTACAAATATGATATGGCCCCAGTGCGTCCCTGACCACCTTCAAAGGTTGTCTGATTTGATCTCAATGCATACCCAAGACACAACGAACATTGTTCACACCTGGTCTTACCACTGTCCATTTGTCATCAGATCACCTGAGACAGATGTTTTAACCAGGTGTAAATGGGGTCCAAGAAATCAGTTAACACCTCTGAAACATGTTTTAGTGTTTCTGATCCTGATTCTCATCCTCTCTAAATGTCACTGTTCATCCCAACAGTCACCTAATGCCCAGGAAACTATTATTATAAAACCCTGCAGGGAGCTGGCACTGCCACTCTGCTCTCACACATACTTTACAAAGCTATTTCTGTCTCGCTTTGTACCCCTAATCTTCCCTTACTCAACAGCCTACCTCTTCTCTGTTTTTCTCTGCTCTCGCCACCCTCTTTCTGCCCCTCCACTCCTGTTTCTTATCCTCCCTGTAGGGGAAGGATAAGACAAGGTGACTTTAGCAGCAGTGGCAGTAGTGCAAAGGGAATGCACTACTAAACACGCAGTTGGCGACTGGGGATAATAGCAGTGACATAGATGATATGTTACCCGTGACGTCGAAGCATCGCAAACCATATACAAAATGCTCACACTTGTAGTGAAAACCATACACGGTGCTGATGCATACAAGTACACAGTCATGCAGCTGACTCATGCAGCTTCTGGACAAAGAGGCACCGCATGGAGTAGCTTTTAAAAAGGGCTGCCCAGTCTGGGCCGGCGTGTTTGTGATATATTCAGCTGCTGGATTGTGGAGCAGGCAAGGAGAGTTTCAAGGACAATTTTTGGGGAAATCTTTATGTAGACTAAATCTGGTTCACTTGAGGCTAAAGGTCCGTCTCCTCGGTCTCCATTTCTCTGCCACTGGCACCCATGCAAATCAAATCACAGCAGATTAAAATGCTAAATAGGGAGAGGAAAATAGCCCAAAAATCTTGCCAAGGGCTTCAGGCCATTCCTCCCTTTCCATCCCCAAATCTCTTGCATCATTATAAAGGTCAGGCAGCATAGCTTGTCCTGATTTGCTCTTCTGATTATCACGTGGGACCTTTTAGTGCTTATCAGCGTTCACAGGGCCTCGTGAAAATTTAACATCGGAAGATGTAAAAAAGCTCAAAGCCAGCATATAACAAGCCCACATGTTCACTGAAAATGACTTTGTACTCACAAAACAGAATCTCTCTAGGCATTTTACTGTCCTAAAAAGTGCCCTCGTGCTGTGCACTCGTACACATTCCAAATATAACTACACTCAAACTGATAAAAGCGGAGAAATAATGTGTTGTATTCATGGCGCGCCAGAAATTAGTAAGTCAAAACTGAGCACACCACACTGCTAGGACATCAATCATATCAGCATCAACCGGCATCACAGTATCATAACTATTACCAAGAACAAAAAGTTAAGGTGTAAAATACCTTGGTTGAAAGCGAAAGATGCTTTTGTCTCCTACACACCTATCCTCAAGACTGCATCGATGTACATAAACTTATATGTTTTGTTTAATAAATACCTTGAAATACCAAAGGTGTGATTGTCCAATTCATTTAATTAGCCGAAACTGCACAGAGAGAGGGGGAGAGAGAGGGACAGGGGAGGTAGGGAAATAGAGCCTGGGGCCTGTAGACCTGCATGTCAGATGAAAGGCAGCTCTGCCTCTACTCTCCAACCATTATAAATGCAACTCACTCTGGTGGATGGGAAATGGAGTGGCAGGGTTTTAGGAGTGATGGCAGGGAGCAAAAGATGATAAGAAAGCAAGAAAAGAGGGTATGCAGACTAGACATACATTCCTCAACCATCAAGAAAAACTATCAAAGGCTTTTTACTTCAACAGCAAAAATAAAAAAATATGTTAAATTACTGATTTAGCATAATCATTTAACAAAATTCCTTGCTTCCAGTTTCATCCAGCACTGGTGTATGATGTGCTAGTTCTTATAACTCTAATATCACATCAAAAGCAACCACAATACAAGGTGTTTGTATTGTGGTTGCTATTTTGTAATCAGCAGAGGCAATTCTCCTGCAGGCCAATAGCATTCCCCGATCTATAAATACAACCACCCACTCAGATTAATAGAAACACGCCTGACAAACACTGTAAGAGAGTTTAAACATCAGGATTTAGCACAACGGTGAGAATCCATGAGCTAATACTATTAACTGGCTAAGGTGGAGAACTTCCTGGCTGGGAAAAACACACACACACACACACACACACACACACAGAAAGGCACGCACTAAAAGCATCTATCTTAAGTCGATTTTAAACAGAGGTCCAGGTCAGATAACATTACTCTGCTTATTGCACAACATATGAAAATCAATACTGTAACAAATTTCTAGATGGACACTGATATATGATCCTGCATGATATACACACATGTACACACAAGCTCTGGCCTCATGCACAGAGATTATGCTTGCCGTTTTTGTGTGTCTATTTTTATGCCATTTTGTCCTGTGCTGCTGTAATTAACTTGTTTTGAGGAAAAAAAACATCATAAATAAATCTGATTTGAATGTTATCTATGGATTGATTGAATCCTGAAAAAAGGCATCTTTCTCTTTCAACTGCAGCTATTAGTGGAATAATAAATTAGCTGCCAACTATTAAATTAATCGGCAATTATTTTGATAACTGATAAAATGTTTTGAGACATTTTTGAGAAGAAAATCTCCAAATCCTCTGATTCCTCTGTGAGGATGTCACCTTGGGCTGTGCGAAATTGTGATCAACATTTTTCACCACTTTCTGATATTTTATAGACTAATCGGTAAATACAGCCACTAATGAACAGATTTATTGATAATGATAATGATCATTAGTTGCAGCTCTAATCCAGTCCAATCCAACTCCAGGGACAGAGGAAAATCTCCGGCTTTAATTTAATGTAGATTTTCTCCAGTACTTCCTAACACCAAAATCAGTTTCAGCACCTTAGGCTTACGGTGCACCACATCTACTGATATTTCAAAGCTAAAAAGGATAAAATATGGGTGACTCCATGTATGCATGTACTATATGTGTACATTTACATGTAAACATACTGTAGTCCAAACATATCACAGTCATTCTGCACTGCCTCAATGACTTCCTCCTCTACACAGTGTGACTGACATCACTGAAAGAATTTTTTATTTATTTATTTATTTATTTTTTTAGCTATCTTATGAAGCCGAGGAACATTTTACAGTTTTTTTTTTTTTTTTCCCAGCTGGCCTTGCTCCTCAAGGACTTATCCCGCTGGGAAGGAAACACATCATCAGCCGGCGTCTCTCTGTCCTAGCAGGCGCTCTTAGCATTAGCATCCAGCACAGCGTCGGTCACATGGCGCCCAATGTGAGGCACACGTGTAGTCTGCGGCTGCTGCTGCTCTCCGCTTCCCCCCCTTCCTCCCCATCCACTACTCCCCTCCTCCTCCTACTCCCTCCCTTCCTGCTTGCTAGTCTAATCCTGGTTGGGCACACTGAGGCCTCTGCTTTAAATATGCCCTGGGTGGAGAGGGGGATTAAAAATGACAAGAGTGATTAGCAAGGCTATTAGGAGGACTGCCCTGGCTGCTGGACAATAACAGGAGGATCTGACTCTTCCTGACAGTGTTAAAAAATCCCTCCTCTCTTCTCCACTTCCCTCCTACTGAGCATTCCTCCTTCCTCTAGTAGGGTGGATCGAGGTGGAAGGATTTCCCTTCAGTCTATGGCATAGAGGAAGAGAAATATTTGACTGCAACTCAGTATGAGCACAGGTTCTCTGTCTGGCCGCTCTTTTTCTTTTCTCTTTGGTTGTTCTCCAAATTGCTCTTTCCCTTCAAGATTTTTTTTTGTTTCTCGGTTAATCTGTGCGAGTGTTCACTTGATTCATTCCTAACTTTCTCCATCTCTCCTCACCCCATATGTCAGGAGAAAAGAACAGGAGGATGGAGCGGGCCAGAGGTACAGAGGGAGGCCATGGTCACTTAGGCATATGATGCATAAGAGCGAAGTGCCAAGTATTGAAAAATCAGAAACACTTGCATAACAATGCCCAGAAGATCTTTTGTCTCATCTATTTTTGCTCCCTTCTCTTCTTTCCATAGATAGCCTCCCTTGTTTTCTGCTTCCAATTCCTCTTTTGTCTCTACCACTCCCTTCACCTCTCCTCTTGCCTTTAAATGCCTTCAAGGCCTTGTTGTTCTCATTGTCACTGTGGGCAATAGCACATCCTTCTCATGCAACACTGCACCCTGCATACTGCAGGACTGTGACTCAACAGCCCTTGTAGCCGTATTCATTTTCACTGGAATTTGCAATGTCATGATTAAGTCCTGATTTCTGCTGAGCAGATTTTCTAGGACTTGGCAATGGAAGGATTTAATTATGCGCAGATATTAATACCTTCTTTGGGAGTACATTTATAATCGCACCGTCTTTCCTGAGATTTGACCTGTGCTCTCCAGGAATCAAGGAACATCCATTTGTTGGCTTAAATTGGCCACCAGGATTTAAGCAAATCCTGGTGGCCCGGTTTAGCGCCAACAAGGGGGTGGTTTGCTGCTGCCTGAACTATGGCCATTACAGAATGATAGAAATCACACAGACTATCAACAGGAATAGTAATCAAAGGTAAGGTTGTGAGGTTTTGCTAGACGAACTCCTAAAATGACTAGAAACTATCTTACAGGCGTACACCAACGAGGAAATATCAACAACACTATCCTGCATAGATGGCTTTAAATCCTCACTTGCAAAGAAACACAGAGGGAAAAAAAACTGAGTCACGGAATTGCCAGACGAGGTAATAAGACACGCTATAATTTCAATTATACAATCCAGGGAGAGAGTGTGAAGCACGGTTGATGTAAAAAGCGCCTCTTAAAGGTCAACTGTGTCCCTGTGCAGATACGTTTGCCACAGACACAGGCTTTGCAGAGCCCATCATCGCTGTGTGTCATTTGGCATTAGATGTAAGGTAATAAATGTTTATTTAAATGTATAAGTTCAGTGCAATACCCTGTACCCAGACAGTCTTTAGCCTGTCCAGACTCATGCCGGCATCATCCCACTGGTTGGCTAAGTTGCTTCACTGACCTCTATCCCTTGTGATTGTATGAATGTGTGTGTGGCCTGTGACTGTTATAATCTGATTTGTAAACCTTAGCATGGCTCTTATGTAACGGCGAGGATGCGTCTGGAGCTGGGGCGATGTGTGCACATTCCAACCCATCCATGTGCCGCTCAAGAGACAGGGGAGGGGGAAACCAGCTGGCACTATGTGTGTGTGCATGTGTGTGTACTGAAAACGTGCCAGAGTTTTCGAGCATTTGGATATGTGTAATGATGACACAAAGATGGAGAACGAGTAACAGCACGCGTTGCATGACTGCCGGCAAGAGACTGGGTGGAGTTTGCGTTTTCATCTGTGTCTTAACATTGTATTGAATGCGGTTTATCTTTTAAAGTAATAATTGGCACAATGATTATTCTTATCAAAACTGATTAACATGACAATACCGCATAACTGATCTGCAGGAGATGCTCTTGGAGCTTTGTAAGCGTAATATGTGTTTAAAACCAGTAAAACAAGAACAAAGTAATCCTCCGTCCACCTCTAAACGTGCCTCTATTACAGGGTGTAAATTGCTATTATATTTAGTATTTTTGGCAGCGCTCACTGGAACCTCTCAGCGACATGATTCCCCTGCCAGACTGCTTACAGACTCTGTGCAGGAGCCATGACAACGTGTGAAAGACTCAATGTGTTCAATTCTGTCTTTTTCATCCTTATCTTAGTTTTCAAACCACTTACTCCTTGTCTCGTTCACTTCCTGTCCTCCCATCTTATCTGTTCAATGATTTTTTTTTTCTGTCTACACTGCTGTTTGCTCTTATATCTTTCTTTTCTCTTTCTCTCTATTTTAATCCTTTCCCCCTGCCTTTTGGCCACCTCAATAACAGAGAGGTGCCTCTAGCAGGATTAGACTGACGTATTATATATTATATTATGTTCTATATTATATTTATATTATTAAATAGAAGACATTAGCCAGTCATATCTGCTGATATGATGGATGCTCCCCCCTGGCCATAGCTGCTGCCCATAGCATGTAAAGCATGCGCTGAAATTTTATTTTCGTTGTACATTTCATTTATTGATGTAGCAATAAGGTTTATTAGCACTATAAATAAGGTTTTATGTAGATTCATTCTTCATGCAAAAATGGTAATTTATCCCAGAATTTCCTTGCCATGGGATCAGCATCCTTAAAGAACAGCTAACTCTAAAAGTATGGCTTTTAGAGAGTTAGTTTGTGTCATATCATCTAAATGCTGCTTCAGAGGCGTTTCTGCTGTGACAGGAATAAAAATCTAGAGGAAAATACTGAATACTTGTAAATGTTGGCATGAAAATGAAAAAAAAAAAAAAAATCACAGATATAAGCTATAAAGCGGTTTGATTAAAGACATTGTTGTCAGTGCTAGCCTTTGAAAACCCATACTGGTCAAACCTGTGAACAGATTGTGCAAATCCTACCCTTGGGTTGATGACTCTGCCTGCCCTGTTTGTGAAGCTAAACCTCCATTGTGAATGCAGAGTCTCTCATTTTCATCCAGCAGCCACAGCAGAGAGAGGAGAGGGAGGCAGAAACATGACCCTGAAACAATGATTCTCCAAATCATACTTCACCCTCACAGGTGACTCACCATCGCCACTCAGAAGACACAGGAGGCACTGAAGACACAATCCACTACACAACCCAAATATAGACACACACACACACACACACACACACACACACAGCAATATTAACAACACACTCTCTCTCTCTCCTCTTTCTATGTTTGCCAGCATGCAATTTCCATTTCAAAGAGGAGTGGGTCTCAAAGAAGCGATAATGATAGAGCTTTGACTGTGGAGGCCTTGACTTGTTAGACACATTACCAAAAAAAAAAAAAAAGGAAGCATGTATTATCGTTGTAGGTTTATATTAATGTTATCATAATGTTCACGCAGTAGTGGTGGGTGTAACGGTGTTGACGAGAATAATGAAAGCTGAAAATCAATATTGATGGTAGTTATTAAAGCTCAAACACTGCTGCCCTCACTGTGTGTGTGTGTGTGTGCGTGTTACTGCATCTGTAATCCTCAGATTCATGACCGCATCATTTATCCTTAAGATTATACTCCAGCTCTGCTCATAACTCCAAGTCAGACTGTCAAACAGGGCTCTACGTCCCTCGCCCTGTTTATCCTGACTCTGCTCCAGTTATCAGGAGCCAGTTTTAAATCATTTTTGGCTTAAATTAGTGTCACTTTCACACTCTGTTCTTGCAGAGGTAAACATGATGAAAGGTAATAGCATTTTTCACTGATTCCGCAAATTAAAGTGTTAAAATATCCTCTTTCATTGGAGTGACATCCAGTCTGTTTGGTATTAGCTCTGGATAAGGGTTATTGCTATTAGAGAGCCAGTTAAGTGTCTAAATCGAAAACTATTTACAACATAAATATTTGCACAAGTAAGTTTAGGAATTCAATGGGATTGCAAGTACATCAACCAGGGGTAAGCACTAAATTAAGGATTTTACACAATCCAAAGTAAAGAGATTATGACATTCTGTGCTGAAACCAGGGTCAGATTATTCTGCTCGATGGATGCTGAGGCAGCAGCCATTTTATAAATCTGCTGCTTTCTTGACATGCTGTTGGATTGTTGCTTTTTTGTTTCAGGGAGCGAGGTGGAGGAACGATGCTGGCATGTGTCTCCCAGCAGGAGGCCGCCTGTAGTGTGTGTCATCCTGATGAGGTGTGTGACCTTTCAGTCAATCTCTTTCTCCCTATATCCCTCCCCCTCCCTAACGCTTCCTCACTCACAGACCCTTACCCTAAATTTCACCAGAGAAAATTGTTGTTGAAACCTAGCCATCACTAACATTAAATGTGTTGCTATAAAACTGTTAGATGTGGCAATTTCTGTGCCTGCAGCTCGATGATATTGTTGGGATGAGGTGAAACTTGGGTCTGTTGGCTTATGTTACTCCTGGGCACTAATGCCAAAGTTCAAAAGACAAAAACCTCTTTTAATCCAGACACACAGATGCGCTGAATCAATCAAAGCAATCCTGCAGATCGTGTGGCTATCAGTCAGTAAGACAGCTCACTGAAACTCATCACATATGCAGCTCTGGCGTGAATTACAATACTCATTAGTTACCTTTAAACTTTGACTGAAGAAACCAAGTCAGCTCTGTGATGCCTGCATACATACACATTTAAAATATGCAAATCTGAAAAATATGCCCATGGTACTTTTTTTCATGGATAAGTGGGTTTTTGGGGAGGAAGGCATTGTTGGAAGTGATAAACCATCAGTTACTGAGAGAGGAGTGTGTTTAGTGAAAGCTGCAGGTTGTTGCAGCTCAGGTGAGGATGAATTTGCTGGACATTTGCTTATTAATCTCTCAAAATGGAGGGAACAGCAGCAAGTCCTTTTTGAAGACAGCTTACAGGACAATTTCAGCAACATTATCGAAACAAACATACATTATATATTAGCAATGCATAAAAAGTGTGTGCTCTTTTCTATGCCTTATATTATTATTCTCTCAGTATATGTAATGTACTTTTAGTACAAATTATGCTTTAAAACATGCATAGAAGAATTAATCAAAATGTCAAATGTTTCTTGCAGAAAGGAGTGGAGAATCTTTGTTGCAGGCCTTCACTCCACAGGGTTTTAGGGCAGTAAGTATTTCATTTCTATTATATATATTACTTTTTTTTTCTTGCAAGGTGTGTGCAAGGTTGTAGCGTGAATCAAAGTTACATAACTTCTTTAAATTCTTGTAAGATGTTATGCAAATGGCTGCACAAAGACATGTTGGAAACAGGTGATAAGGAGTGAGAAAAGATGTGAATGGGATATGTGATGTGAAGGGCATAGAACGAGAGTGATGAAGGACCCGGAACAGCTGAGGGAAGACAAACATGAGAGGGAGAGAGAGAGAGAGAGAGAGCAGGCAGGATGTCAGAGCGTCTGCTATCTACTCTGACAGCAGGCCTGCAGCAAATCCAGCGTGGACCCATTAGGGAAGCCAAGATCTTGTCACAATCCACCGGGTCTGGTTAGGGAGCGAGGTCAGTGCAGACAGTGTTTGCTGTCAGTGAAAAGCGGAGCGCACCCCAGCAGACAGTTACCAGCACACCACAGCAGATCATCTCAGATCCCTGAACTCAACACAACTGTTCCCACCAGCTTTGCAAACAACACACACTGCCTGGCTTGGAGGAAGACCCATTATCACTGTTGATGAAGATAAATGTGTTTGATTTCTAACTTCAAAGCTAACAGTGTGTCAGCGACAGCAGAATAACAGAGCTTACAAGAAACAAGCAACCGTGTATTAACACTAAAATCAATACTGCAGCAAAAACAGATTCCTCATCCTTAGACTAAACACTACGACAGACCAAAAATAAATAAATAAATAAATAAATAAATAAATAAACACACACACACACACACACACACACACACGCACACACACACACATATATATATGTACATATATATACATATATAATAAGCATAGTGGCAGGTGTGAAACCTGAGCCCTGAGCCTAACATCTGATATATCTAAGATTGACTGTCTGCTATTCAAGACTGGCCTGGTTTGATTGAATTTCCTCTGCAAAGAGAAGGTCATGACAGGAGCAGAAAGGCAATCCAGGAATATGATGATACACAGGAGCGCTGACAGCTACTGAGGTATTACATACATGTGGTGATGTACACTGAGGAATGAATAACTTTATATTATACAAATAAGTTATGTTCAGTTTGTTGTCATGCATGTTTGACTGAGATTTAAGCTTGATATGAAAAAAAACTAATTTTGCACAGTGAAATAACTTAAACACAAAGATCAAATGCAATAGAGAGGCAATAAATACATACAGTAATGTGTGCATATTGTTACACTGCATTATTAGTAAAAAAAAAAAAAAAATGCAGTAAACAGCACACTTGCGACCTTGTCCTTTTCTCGTTTTAAATTAATGCAGTAAGGTGGAGCAGCTATTTCAATTGACAGGACATTTTTCTCCATGGCCTCAATTCTCACTCCTCTATTCACGAACCATGTCTGAGCATTATGTTGCCAACAAAATAAACAGTAAAATAACCACAAGCACTGCTCTGTCTGTCTCTCTCTCTTTCCCTCATGCACACACTCACATACAAATCATATAGTTATTTTACCAAAAGACTGCAACCAAGACAGCAAAGAGTGAGTCCACATGAAACAGTGTGTGTTCATGTGTACTTAAAAGCTGCAGGAGATAAAGGTGGTAAGTCACAGCTTAAGAGCTTTACAAAGGGAACATCATTCACAGTGAACTGATACTGTGTGCTGACAGCCATTCACAAAGTTGCATAACAAGAACCAGACAGTGGAGGAGAACGAGTTTTAGAAATTAAGTAATTTAGCCTATAGCACCCAGTCACTATATCATACATGAAGAGCAGATTATGTTTTCTGCATATAAGCACACACATAACCAAATCCTTAAATAATGTAATACTATATTTTTAACAATTATAATGAAGAACAAACCTGTACATTTTTAGCCATTTTAGCAAAAATAATTCAGCATCCGGTAGCTGGTAAATAACATGCATTCCTGAAAACAGGAAAAACATGTAATACAGTGAGAGAAGATCCTCACCCTTACTTTGGGTGTGGAATCACTATTTGTCTGCTCTTTTTATTCTATTTTCTGCTTTTGTCCTCTCTGTAAATAACTGTAAATAACTTTATGGACCCTGGAAAATACTTGGCAAATATGTTGCAAGTATTATATAGTTTGTTGTTGTAATTGCATATGAATTCTTGAAAGTTTGAAAGGGTCCTACATGAAGAATCCCACTGGTTTGTGATTATATAATATGAGAAGCTCTTTGGCAGTTGCTGCTTTGCTTTCATCCTATAAGGAAAAAATGTTTTTCTTTGATTATCCCCTGAAAAAGACATTAATTAGGTGCATCCAAATCACCAAAGGGGTCACAACAGCCACTGGTGGAACCTGAAGAGGAGTCAGACTCCAGCAGGAGGACTGCTAAGGAAGTCTGAGCCTTCTGCAGCTTTCCGATTAGAAGATAATGTCCCTAATCACCTGACCACGGGGTATTGGAAAGAGTTAATCAAAACAGAGTATTTAACACAAAGTGGCTGAAAAGTTCATTTAAGGCTTGATAAAGCCATGAGCAAATGCTAGTTAGGAAAGTATGCATGGAGTGAATCTATAAACTATTGACCTAAAATAATTTGTTTGCATAGAAGCAAGCACACACAAACATATTTCATATTCTCAAATAATAAATAAATAAATAAGTAAGTCAGAAGTCACATTAGAGTGGGAAAATCCACACTGAGAGAACCCTTTCTCAGCATTTTATGAGCATTTCAAGGCTATGTGCGCAGGTGCGCGTGCGGGCACACACACACACACACACACACACACACACACACATACACAGATATACACTAAAGGTGTCACAGCACCTGTAGCCAACTGACTCACACTGTAATTAAAAATACATCTTTAGTTTTCATTTCCATTTATCTAAAACATTGTTTACTCTGGGGAAGGGGGTAGAGTCGGGTGTTGTCATATTACGCACGTGCAGGCAGAAAAATGACTGTGTTTACCAATAAGCTTATGGTACTTTGCGCAGGTCTACAGGCTGATGAAAAGGCTCATGTATACAAAGAGCCAAGGTGCTTAAATAAAAAAAAGAGCCAAGGTTCAGCGAAGAGCAGCTAAGGTGCTCTTAGCTGAACGATAAGCAATTTTATCAAGCAATTTTAATACAGAATAGTATGACTTTTTATGTTTAAATACAACTCTTATGAGGGTTATAGTGAACAGTGCCTCTTCACTCGGTCACAGTCAGGCTTTTACTAATAAACATTGCATTTGTGTATGGTGCAATTTTGAGTAATCTGCAGTAATCAGGGAACTGAGCTGTGATATTAGCAATTCATAGGCTGTGGGTGAATGCATACAGTTCATGTCAGCGCTGAAATTTTCCCCACAAAAAGCAACACCAGATTGAATCTGTGGTACACTGTATCAATATCAGCACACAAATCTTGAGTCTATGACCTGTCACATGGTACGTGGTGCTTGGCCTTGCAGATTGGCACATGTGGCACGTTTCACAGATTATCACTGTGGCACTGTGATGCAGAGTCGCACACAGCTCCAATATGATGTGAATTCCCTGTGCTTTGATTAATCTGAGTATAATCCCTGGCAATCCATTCAGTCTCAGCTCTGTGGTTGGTGGGAGGATGCTGTGTGGGCATGTGGGCACCAGGCTAGTGAGTTCACTGTGTGTCAATGTCCAGATAAATCTTCTGTATTTTTTTTTTTTTTTTAAACACACAAATATACACCAAAAGACATACTATCCATCCTCCTAAAGACCATGTATTAGTGCAGAAAAGCACTTGTAGCTTCCTTGGTGCCATCTGGTGCTATAACATGAATCAGCGCTTCAGTGCTGAGTCATTGGTAGTCTCATTCGCCAAATGGAAATTGATGTTCCTTACCTATACACCCACAAAAACACACGTACATATGCTAACACATATGGACATATGCGCCACCCCCCCACCCTTGTGTGTATGCTCATAAAAACACAAAGTCATCACACACTTACAATTACACTAGCCTGGAGTTGGTGGCATGTATCATTGGCAGGACTCACCACTCATCACTTTTCTGCTTCATCTCTCTTGACAGCCAAATTAGACATTCGATAGACAGGATATGATTGCACAGCTGCCTGAGAACACAGCCTCCTCTCTTCTCATTCCCAACATCCTGCACTTCCCTGCTCTCATTCCATACCCTTCTCTTATTCCCTCTCCTCCTCCACCCTCATCTGGCCTTATCCTGATCTCCTTCTTTCTCCTTTACACTTTATCCTCTCCTCACCATCTTTTCTTCTCCTTCCCTTCTCTGTGCTCCACAATTCTCCTGTCCATTTACAGTAATTTCCCTGTTTCCTCTCAATCTTCTAAAGCAGTCATGAAGGAAAGGATATACAATATGATATATATTATGTTGCATTACTCTATTGTGCCTCAGTCTTACTGTTGTAGTGTTATCATCATGTGGTATTATAGAGTCTAAACAATATTTTGCCTGGCTGATTTTGGCTCATCACAAATAAACTGATACCTGCTTTATGTTGGCTGGTATCATGAAAAAATATTCATACTGCAGTAAAAAGCACTTGAAATAATTATAAAATTGTTATCACTTGGGTGCTCCAGTGGCTCATTGTGTAGAGTGTGTACTTCTGAGGCTAACTTCGCCGCAGCAGTCTGCCTTCAAATCCGGTCTGGCCCTTTGCTGCATGTCATTCCCTCTCTCTGGCCTGCCTTTCCTGACTCTCTCCACTATGTATGTCTAATAAAGCAACAATTCCCCTCAAAACAAAGAACAACCTGTCATCTTTAAACAGTGTGTCCAGTCTTGTTTACAATACTTTGTAGCTGGCAGAGTAGCGTATCACTGCTGAGCAGATGGTGGTGTGGATTGTGTTAAGAACTCTATTGTTTAACAGTAAAATATCAAGTATTTATCTCTATTAAAAGAACTTAACAACTTATCTATAAAAATATCCAATAATATATTGTTATCTGAAGTTTTTTATTGCCAAATATCAATATTGGCCCCAAAAATCCAGTAGGCTAATGGACGGGCTCTATTACCAATACATAGTGTTTCTAGTTGTTCAACGTCCCGACTGAATACATGATGTTCTTCTTTGTTATTCAATCCCACATTCTATATAACTTCTAAGTTCATGACCTCGGTTCAGAGAATGACCCCTGACTCTGAACTCATGCACTATAGATAATTGAAAATACCCTTACAAGGTCCCTGAGGATGAAAGCATGTCTATATCGGCAAATTGCGCAACACATTGCCATCTGTTACCTTCACACAATGTCCCATAACCCATAACAAAAGATGATAACTCACACTGTGGGCGGGGTGTGAGGCGAGTGCACTGCAGCTTCTGGATGGCTGGGTTGTGGATTTTGGTAATAAAGCTGTGACCTGAATGTCCCCTACATGGAAGTGTGTGTGGGTGCGTTTCAATTTAGCCTTATCATCGTTTGCAGGTATTTCCATGTCTAAACGAGTAAATCGCTGTGCCAATATTATCATCCTCCAGAACGGCAGCACATTACTGTGAGTGTGCAATCACTAACTGAGGAATCAACATGCAACCTAAAACCTAATTTTATTATTTCGTCATTTATTAGTATTAAACCTTTTTAACCACCATATTAATGGTCAACATTTTGTAATGCATACTTGAAAGGGAAAAAGGAACATAAAGAAAAGAACTTACACTTTTTCTCGTCAGTTAATTAAGGTGAGTGAGGCAATCCTTTATCTAATGCTTAATCACAGGCTCTTAGACTTTCCCTTTTCAAGCCTCAAGCTGTTGCTCGTCTCTCCCACAGCGGTTGTTGCCCAGAATATATAATATACCAGCCCTGAATAAAACATCAGCCATGGCCTGAATACTGATGCTGAAAGGGCGGGAGAGTGAGAAAGCAAAAAGAGAGAGGGAAAGAGAGAGAGAGAGAGACCATGCACACTAGTGAATAGCAGCTTTCTTGCCATCAAGCAGCCAGAAACCTCAAGTGACTGTCACTGTCCAAAACAGACTGAGAGTCAGCAGCACACAGGTCAGCATTCTGCACCAATGTTTTCTGCACTCTGCTGTCTTTCCTTGTAGACAGAATGAAAACTAGCTACGCCTTTTAACCTGTTATATGTTGTTTTGAACTGCATTTTCTCTCTGATTTGGGTATTTAATGAAGAGCTCAATGAAGAGTCCACCTCACTAGTGCTCTTAATCAGAGTGTGACCTCAGCATCTAACCACAGGGCTAGCTAAGAATAGGTCTGGTACAGGCAGTGTCCGTCTGTCATTAACCTCAAGAACAAGTCTGACGTCAGAACGCTGTGAACTCCACAGCTCGATTCTCAACCCTTTGGCTACTGCATGTGCACCGTTTTCTGCCAAATATGGTATTACTGACAGTTTATTTGCAGTTTGTTCTCCTGTTCGCCCTGTGATTTAATACTTTTGGTAAGTCTAGAGGACATAGTCAGATATGCAATATTACAAAAATTACCCCAAATTGACAGTTTTGTAATTATCAGCTAACCCTCATGCCATTTGAGAGTTAGTTGATGCAGCATCATAGCATCATTTCAGCTTTCAAAATAACTGGAGCGAATCAAGATAATTTCTTTCTAAAAGTTCCGAAAAGGGTAAAAAAAGGAGCAAAGCTAAACCATTGCATTGTGACCATCATTTATCTGATTATTTACTAGATTTTCTGTACCTACCTGTTTGCACCCTGCCAACTATCACTAGAGTAACAAGCAGGTGTTGCTTTAAAATGCTGTAAATATTGTAATCACAGATTGTGCCCTTGAACAACCCAATAATGTGGGGAATATAAATGGGAAAGAGAAATTTTACATTACACACAAATTGCCAAAATACATTCTTACTCTTATGCAAAACAGCTATTCTTTTAAAAACTCTTGGAAAAAATTGTATTTACTCAACTGCTATTTTTCTAAAATGAATTGAATTGAATTTCAATCTGACATCTGGTCATGACATAGTCCAGAGACAGCACTTCTTAAAAGTTACTAATCACCTCCTTTAAACTGCAGATGCATCACTTGATTTTAGACCTTTTAGACCTGAGTGCCGCATTTGATACAACTGATCATAATATTCACTTGCACTGCCTCGAAAGTTGGGTTGACATCTCTGACTCTGCTCTGAATGGTTTAGATCTTACCTGTCAAGGAAAGCCTATTCTGTTATGCTTGGTAACTCATCATCCTCTACTGGCAACACTACACATGGTGTACCACAGGGTTCAGTTTTGGGTCCATTTCTGTTTTCTATATACACAAAGCTTGTTTTCATAACATTTCTTTCTAGTGTTATGCAGACGATACACAGATATATGTGCCAATTACTCCTAATGACCCTCAGGGACTAGCTTCAATACACAGCTCTCTAAATGGTATTACAAGTTGGAAGTCCCAAAACTATCTAGGCCTACAGCTAAATAACAAGAAGTCTGAGATACTGTTAAGTGGCCCACCTCACTCAAGCCACTCTATTCATAGTAAACTAGGCTCTTTGTAATCCTATGTGAAATCCTCAGCATAGAACCTGGGGATGATTTTTGATAAAGCCTCAACTTTGAGGAGCAGATTAAGAAAGTTTTTCTTCAACTGTCCCCTCACCTAGATTACTATAACTATCTCTAAATATCACATCTAAAACTGGCACGAATGCTTAATGGGTACAAATAAACAGGAGCACATCTCTCTTGTCCTTGGGTCACTGCACTGACTGCCTATTCATATTAGAACTGATTTTAGGATTCTACTTTTATAGCCTGTCTTGGGCTGGCCCTGCCTGGCCCTGACTACATTATAGATATTGTATCTCTGTATGATCCCAGTTTTAACCTCAGGTCTGCAGAAAAGTCTCTTCTAAACATTCCCAGATACAATTTGGCTTGACAGAGGATCGATCTTTTGACATTAGAGCCTCCAACCATGGAAAGAATGAAGAGATCGGGTCAGCCATGCCATGTTTTAACTTTTAACCACTCTTGAAGACACTCTTTTTTCAGACTGGCTTTTCTATACATGCCTAATTGCTTGTTATTCATTTATTTTGTCATTTATTTGTCATTTTATACTTGACTTTTAAGTTTTAAAAGTTATTTTTTATGTATTTGTATTATTTTCCTTCAAACATTTGTCATTTTATCCTTGTCTTTTTTTTTTTTTTTTTTATCTTTGTCTTTCCAGTCAATAATGAGGAAAATGTTGGCCTTCTGGACTCACAGTGCAATAATTTGGCTTCAAAACAGTTGGATTATACTGATTGGAGTAAATGTATGGTAATTTGCGCCATTTCTGGAACTCTGAAGAAACAGACACCGTCCTTTCCAGCTATGATGGAAATGGCTGCTTATGAAGCTCCACCAGCTAACTTTGCAATGTTATATCAACGTAAATCCTATTACCAGTGTTCGAGTGACATAAGATCGAGCAGATATTAACCAAATGCTCATTTTTGGGGAAATTATTCTGTTAGGGGAATTATAATGCTCCTCTCATCATCTTCTAAGACTTAGTCATTATACTATCTGTCCTATTATGTACGAAAGAGACAGTGGACAAACAGGCTCAATATTGTAATGGTCTCTTAAAGATTGAATGCTGCATCAAGGGACTCACCTCCAACACAGGGCATAAGGACATATGGAAGCTGGTGATAGAGGTCAGCAGATATTTCATACTCACACTGGTAAAACAAACTGTCACGTTTGCTTTAATATATATATAGCAAATGTTGTCTGGGAGCCAGTGCAAGATTTGTCTGTTTAAAAATTCAGGAAGGGGAAAAGCTGCCAACAACTGGGATCAAATATATATGCAGGACGTACAGCCTGCACTTATCAGGGGGCTGGCTAAATCTAATACTTGTTTAGAAAGCCTAAGCAAAGGACAACATAGTGCCCAGAGGGGAAGAATGATGGAGACATTTCAGCAGAAGGACGCTGTAGGGTGGCGAAGACGGTGAGTAAAAACACATTTTCAGCCTGGGAGGAAAATAACAAGAAAAAATTCAGAGTAACAGGGCCGCTTTGAGGGGTGGAAATACAATCAAGATAAAAGGATGGGTACATTGCTGCAGGTACTGTACTGATGGACTCGGTCCAGTGCGGCATCACTTCTGCTGCAGTGGCACAGTGGGCCACCATGGGACAGACTGGAAAGGTCAAGACAAGGGCAAGTAAGTCCGGCGAGATGAGTGATCTCTACAACTATCAACAGTTCAAGTTCTTTTGCAGCCTGCATAAACAGAAAAATGCAAATTATAAATAGATGAACAAATATAAAACAGGTATCTGTAGCCAAAAATATTAAGGAGTGCTCCACAAAACAGCTTGAATTCACAACTGCTGCTCTTTACCTCCACCACCCAAGGTGACACTCTTTAACAAGGCACAGCAAATACAATGGAAGCAATTTCTCTTGATTAATTAAGAAATGGACTGACACTAAAACTAATATCCTTAAAAAAAATTAACAAAGTTTAGTCTGACAGACTGAAAAAAATCCCAAAGGATTTCAGTCCATTATAAGAAAGTGAATCCACCCAGATCTGAACTCCTGTTGTTTTGTGAGTCCCACACCTCCTGCTCTTATTCTCATGCTTTCTTTCTACTTCCTCCTAACTGCTCGAGTGTTCTCTCTATATCTCTCTTAACCCTCTCCTTTATCTACCCCTATCCCCACCGCCCCAACCCCCCCACCTGCTATCTCCCAGCTGGATCTGCTTTGCGCTGCAGTGCAGTAGCGGGAGGTTTTGTGAGGAGCCAGGCTGGATGAGTCACCTACTTGCAATCTGCTCCCCTGAAGTCCTGCAGGCGTCAGCCACATCCAAGGACCCCACAGCCAACCACAGCCAACTCACGAATGTACATCTCTGCACATGCGCACATTGTATGCCCATTTATGATGGAAGAACACTTGTCAGGAAATGCCTGTACACATATGTGCATTCACATAGCTACAAAATCTACAACACATCTCTAACATTCCAAGTCCAAAACTACCAAAATGCAAAAAAACATAAAATCATAACACTGCAGGCTGTGCACTTGTAACAAAAAATTACGCTCAGTACTTCTGATCAAAACAATATATGGTATGTCATGGCATTATCACTATCCTTATAAACTGCTGTGCTTGTAAATATACTGTAGTATATTTACAAGCTTATTTGGAAAGATATCCCCTCTAAAAAACAGCCATAGTGAAGTCTGCTTTCCAGTGCTGATAAAGTAGAGTAGAGTTTTTCTGAATGACACAGTCTGCAGTCCCATCAGCCTCGGAGCTAACGGTGACAGCTAATGGTGTGTTTTGAGTGTGTGTATCTGCCTGGCAGCCATTATTGACGTACAGTGTTGTTCTGTTTTACAGCTCGTTACACAAACATCACAAATTTTCCAGGCAAGAAATTACATTTTCTGCGTGTGTGTGCCTGATTTGCAAAACATGTAAATTGCTAGCTTTGCCTCCACTATTCATCTGGCATTTAGCTTTAATTTAACGTGCACTGCATCTAGCTAAAACATTCATCAGTGTCATAGCCGTCTCAGTGACAAACAGCACTGGAGATTAAACGGCACGAAACAGCTGCTTTACATCAGTTTCTAATTCTACAGCCTTAGGGGGAGAAGAATGACTTGATTATTATCCAGTTTCACAGGCTCCCAATCACCAGTGTGACTCGCATGGTGAGAGTGTATCTTCGAACACTGCCTGTGATTTTTAACATGCTGAGTGACGGAGCAGTCTGGTGTGCTACCAGGCGGGCATTAGAATTCACAGTAATAAGTTATGTAGTTTTCAGTCTCAAATTCTTGGTAAACTGAACACGATTTTCCGGCATCAGAGTACACCGAGAGGGTGAAGTGATGCCCAAGCTTATGAGTCAGACACAAATTGTGTTGTGTTCATTTGTCTTTAAGCTGCAGGCTGAAATGACAAGGGTTTCAATTCACAAATCAAAATGTGACACACAATAGGCCGAGGGTGAAAGTTGTGTAGTATTAGTATGCAGTACACGCACTGGCAGGCTTGTGGCCAAACAAAGGATTACAGCAAAATAAAACAGTTTTTCTCTATTCCTCTTTGTGAAAAATACACTTTCCCTTGCTCATTTCCTCTTCATTGTAATAATAAAAAACAACACAGAATTCTTGTATTCCTGTGTTTGCTGTGCTGCAGTAGATGTGTGTATGTGACCCATCACACAGGTACATGTATGTCTGCAGTGATACACACAGATGACTTTGTCTGCACACACAGCAACACAGCTGACTTCATGACACTTCATGCTGTTCGTGCAGCTGTTCCTCCTGCGTTCCTTGGCTGTGTTTTCCCACAGAGCTAAAGTGCTCATTTCCAAAACAACAAATTAATTCTGGCAAAAGAAATCATTTCCTGAACTAAATTGTGAAATTTCTTTTTCCAATCAGTGAACCTGTTAGATACATATTTCTCCAACAAAGACTTTATTTAAAAAGCAGCACAAGTTATTTTAATGTTGTGCTATCAATCAATCTGCAGTTTGTGTCTTTCTTTTTGAAATGTTGATGTTTCATTTTAGAGTGAAACTCACTTGTTTCATGGTGTTCACACAGACCTGGTGCTATTTAAGATGTAATATTAAAACAGTAATACTGTCACCCTACATTCATCATTAGAACATTTATTAAATTGCGTCTGTTAGTCTTTTTTTTTTTTTTTTAAACATGTTTAATTCACTGCTGGGTCAGCAGATTACTAATGACCTCTGGTTGCTCAGAGCAGTAATATAGCAGTAGATTCAAGAGCTTCTAAAATATCCATGTATATCCATGTATCTACAGTCATGAAAATGTCTGACAAATAGGCTTAGCCTGTTTTTGCCAACTACTTTCATCAAATTCTTGAAAAATATTGAGAAAACTAATATTAACTAACTTGAGAGTATAGAATATACAATGTTGAAGCTGCAGCGGTGATTCCCAGTGGGATTCCCACTTATATCAGGGCTGACCTACAAAAAACAGTCTGCTTTAGCACAAGCACGAGCACCAGAGGAAGCCAAACCTGTCAAGACACATGTCAGTTTCCGTCTCTGACACCGACTTCAAACAAAGCAACCATCTCATCTGGAACAAACTGTTATCCCCAAAACCTCTTTTTACTCTCTCACTTATTTTAGTACAATTGCTCAACCTGTCTTGTCCTCCACTTAATCCCCTCTCTCTACTTCCTGCAGTTCTTTTTGTTGAATGTTTTTTTGACTTCCTGTTGGCAGCACACTTTTGCGAAAATGAGGGGGAATATGCTCTCTGCAGCTCTAAGATAAATACAAGCATTCATGTGTCATATTGTAATGACTGGAAACATGCTCATATTGAAAGAATCATAGCCAATCTTAGCCAACATAAAAAAAATGCATAGGCAAAGTAGGATTAGACTGAAATAAAACATTAGGCAGGGCTATTAGGCACTACAGGGATGCACCATAGAATTTATTTTATTGCAGAAACAATGCTAAACAGCATGAATCTGTGTTATAGCTTGTCTTACTGAAATATAACTACCCCTGTAGTAGATACAACAACAACATGTTACACTGTCAGCAGCACACCAGCACATTCATATTCAGACATGCTTGTGCACTGGGGTTCATCAACATGTGTTTTATATTTTATATTTTATTTAACTGAAAATGCCGAGAGAAAATATTTTGTGCTGACATGCGATCTCTTTAAATTTGACAAATCTATGCAAAAATAAATGAATGGAATTTAAGACATTAACACACTGATATCAACCAATATATTGAAAAAGGTAATGTGATCTGCGATCACATGCAGTCACATATATGACTTTTTGTTCCTAACATCACAGTAGCATCTGGTCTAGCATGACTCATTCAAAGTAAGCTGACTGGTGACGCAATAACATGCAGTCCTTCCCTCTAAAAATACCAAACAGAAACAGTTGGAGAAATTAAGGGTATAATTTCATAGCAGGGTTTTGTTATTTTCCTGGAATAAAAGAAAAAAATCTTTATCATTCTGTATGCTGACCAATTGCATGCTGGCACACAGAATACACAATGAGTTCACCATTCATGCCAATACAGCATTTCTGAATTAAACGGATTGCTTTGTTAAAAAAAAAAAAAAAAGTAATTTCCAGTGAACCTCCTGGGTTTACCCTTCATGCCCTGTGCCTCCCCTCCTTTTAAAATGGCAGCAGTTATTATTAATGCACTGCACTGAGCCCCAATGCCCTTGTGTGTGGGAGAGATGCGCTATGTGTATGTGCATCAGAGAATAGTGAGAGTGTGTGTAATAAATTACTCAGTGACAAAGACTGTGTGAATGTGGAAGGTGAGGTTAAGGTTGTGAGCGTTTGTATGCGTGTGTGAGTGAGTTTGAATCTCATAAAAGCCCCAGTACTCTGTGACATTCTGTCATTTATGAGCAGTTTTCCTCTGCAGAGTCCTGCTCCATAAAGCCCATAATGAAGGAACTCTGATAGACTCCATGCAACAAAAGGGAGATTTTGCATCAATCACAAAGCAGATGCCGTGCTATTGCACCAGCAGACAGACTTGCACAGTTAATTAGCAATTAGCATTACACATGGAAGTCAGGCCAATGAGGCATTTTAGGATATATTGTTGGTCACAATCTACATTACATACAACACTGTATTACCATCATAGCTCTGTCCATTCAAAGAAAGTATGCAAACCTAGATCTTATTGCATAAAGCCCATGTAATTTCAGTTTTGAGATTGAGTTGCGCTAATTTCACCCTAGTTTTACTTTTATGATCCACTTGTTATTATTTTAACCTATAGTGGTTGTTTTCATTGCCCGCTGCTCCAGTTTTACTGTTTTATTTGACATTTAGCAGTTTTTTACTCTGTGTTGATACTGTGTTTTTGCTATTATTGTCTATGCTGATCTATGTAATTTCAGCAACACTGAAAGTGAAGGCCTAAACCCTCAGTGTTCCTCTAAGTTTTAAACAAAGGTGATGAAATGGAAGGAAATGTAATGGGTGTAAACTGTTAAGAAACCCGGTCTTCTGCTGTCAGAAGCCAAGTTATAACACCAAACAACATTAGAAATGAAAAGTGTCTGGAAAGCTGAAACTCGTCCATTTTGGATATCCATTAGACTTTTATATAGAGTATGGATCTTCAGTTTATGTGTAGACATTACAGTTTATACTTTAAGGTAAGCATGTTTCTTTTGCCACTGAAATAATATATCCCAGCAATTGCATTTCTTGTGTACAGTAAACACCATGTACACATTCATTCTGCCAAAGTCCCATCTGATTCTTTGCAATCCCTCATCCCATCCCTTAATCTCCTGACCCCTCTCCTTGTGTGGGGGTTGGGGTGGGGGACAGGTTTGGGCCGGGGAGGGGTGGAGCTGCAGCAGCCTAGGCAGATTGCTGGGTTCGTGACTGCAGTATGTGAGCCTAAAAGACTGGAGGTCTGATCCTGGCTGGATTACATGGCTGTGGCACGGGAACAGAGGGCTGAGGGGAGCCGTCTGCCACTGGGAGCCTGGGTGAGAGGAGGGGGCTGGTGGGGGTAGAGGGTGGATGAGAGACTGGGGGAGCAGAAGCTGGGAAAAAGATGACAGAAGAGAAGACCACAGACATGGCTAAAACTTTGAACCTGGAGCCAGTGGAATCATCTAGGGGACGCCATACAGTGATGTGAACTCTGTAGATTCATTTGCGTATGAACGTACATATTCGCATGCACAAACACATCTGTATATGCCTGCAATGCGCTGTTCACAGATTTAATGCATATTCATACATATAAATGCAAATGAGCACACCATCACACAAACATGAAACTGAGGCTGGAGGAGTGGGAGGGAGGCCTGCCACAAGGGACACCGTCTCCACAGACACCCGTCCCTGCTGGTAGGTGACGATGGACTCATCACACTGAATTAGCACAATCTGTACAGGGGTCTCACACCCCTCATGGCCTGCAGTCGGCTTCCAAACTGAACAAGTGTGCTCTTGATAAAGACTGAAAATGTGCCACAGCAAAAAGTGAGATTTCCCATGACTAAGGCCATTTTGAGCCAGGGTGCTTCAGGAGAACAAGGAATACGAGTGGAGAATAGAGAGAGAAAGAGAGTGATAGACTCAACCAATTACCAAAATCACTAGAAAAATCCTCAATTCCAGGACAGATTTTTATTTATTTATTTTTTTATGACCTAATTCTGCTATCAGGAACAGAACAAGGGGCAAGGACTCTAAGTAACTTTTAACATAGTCCATAATCACTGTGAAAACTAGGCATTTGGAGGCAATCTGGAAAAAATAAAATAAAAAATTATGTGTAAGTCACACAATAAAAAAATATCAGTGGAGACGTAACATTGAGTTACACAATAGAGAATACATATGTAATTGTGACAAATCTGTGCCTCAGGACATTTTGTCAAAGCTGTGAATGCACTTGCAGATAATGCCTGTAGAGCCTATTACAGCATAAGAGAGCAACTAAAGCCCCCTCTAAAGATTTGGCTTAAGGTCCTCCAAGAATTGACCAATTTCTTTTACGTGTATGCAAATTTTGAGTGCACTGGGACTCAAGCCCAATTGAGGAAGTACACATTACTGTTCTGTAGAAAGACAATCCAAGGCCACAGGAGTAATGCCCAAATGTTGGGCGCAGAGCTGAGCTCGGCCAGTGTCCCATTTCTTAAATTCAAAAAGAGAGCAATCAAATTTGAAACCACTGAGCAGAATCAGACTGGAGCAGAAATGCAGTGACTAAAAATAGAATGCTGCAAATCACCAGAGTTATCGCCCTGATACTAAAAAGAATTAATAATAATAATAATAATAATAATAATAATAATAATATAACCAGAGATGCATGTGCATGTCAGTGATTTGTCAAAGCAGCAGTGTGACTCAACCCAGCTCTGGGCGTCCTGCTGTGCGGGACCGGGAGCTGTCACTGTGACTCACCACTAGAAACAGCCGACCTCCCCCGGACCCCCGGTGCTCCCAGCTCACACTGCAAATCCAAGTCACTGAAAGCCCTGGAGTGAGTGGCAAGCCATTCAGGGCCATTTCTGTCCACACCTTTAACCGTGAACATCCCACCTCCAGCCCACTCCAATGGCTAATAACAGTTAACTCTCTGTCTAGGTGCTCAAAATAAAATTGACTGAAATCGATGGGATAGCACTAGAATTAGGAACCAGAGCGTTTTCTCATCTAGCGCCGGGCACTATGGGATCAATCGGAGTATAACCTTGAGCTGAATATCATATGTTACACCAGCGTCTGACAAAATCAGATGCTGCAGACTAAGTAGACTTTAATTCATCATCTCTGATAAGGGGGTTGTCAGCCTGCGATAAGCTATGAGTGCGTTTAGAGGGCGCCGAGGTCATAGCGTGCAACTGTTTAGGTAAGGACGGATTTCCGCCAAGGCGCACTTAACGATTACATAAGGTCGTGTGCATCGGAGTTCCCTCTGTACTTGCGAGAAGAAACACCGATTTAAATTGTGCTTCGTGTAACACTTGAGCTGTGCAAGAGAGCACTCGACTGCTATGAGCTCCGGTTTTCTGTGGCCGCGCGGAATGTCATCTGAAGGGTATATAGAGGAACTGATGTTCCCGACATCACCAGCATCACTTTGCCACACGATCTGCATCGCTGATTGTCACACCGAATAATAAGACCGGGAAATTATCATTTGTCTTTCGGTCATGCATTAAAAACCATGATAAATAAGAATGTCGGCTACATTTTGATAGAGATAATAATGCCTCTGTGGTGCACTGCTGCACCGCCCCATTCATTTGTATGGACTACAATTCAGCACCATGAGTAATCAGCTGGTAATAAACAGAGCACGAGATGTTCCCAATCACGGTAATGCACATTTGGTTATTTGCAACATGTCGAGAAAGTTTTCAACCACCAATACAAGTAAAACTGAATTTCTATCATCCGGTTGCCTATAATCTTCACTGTTCTGCAACTATGTGACTTTGTAGCGTGGAGGTCTTGCAAGCTTAGGACATGAGCACATTCTGTGTCCTTACCTGAGTGGCTTTGTGGAATTGCTTCTTCAGCCCTGCTACAGACATGGTTACTACGCGGTGGTTCTAGCTGGGAATGTGGAGGGATGTTGCAGGTGTAAGGAGGAAATCTCGGTCCTATTTGTGTGGTTTGATATTTCAGTCGAGGCTAACCTTAACTAAAAGGGATGTCCTGTGAGCAGGGGCTGACTAAAGCCGTGATCAGGCTATTGGATGTCAAACCCACATGTCTGAACGCCGCTGACGCAGGCTCAGCCGATGCCAGCTCCTTTTAAAGCAGCCGCATCCCCGGTACTCAAAAAGTAGGGTATAAGACGTACTCTTTTTTAAAGTAATGTTGCTTTTCGTTACTTTACTTACTCATTAAACAGCCTACCACAACTGCGCAAAGGGCTATTACAGAACCAGATAGTGTTTTTCTCTATGAAATCAATAGGGTATTGAGCAACTTTCCTACCATTTCTCATCTAAACTCTGTAGTCTGGTAGGGTGACGAGAGAGAAATACGATTTGGGTAGAGTTATAATTAATCGCGTTTTGAATAAACCACTTTCGATCTGATATTTGGGTGATCGGTGTATGGGTATGTTTAATGACATTATGGAAACTAAAAAGGCAGTTAAGTTGTAAACATTTTAAATGAGGGAGATGTGGAAAATAAGGGATGTAGCTGCTAAATCAGGACAGGGCAGTGCAGCCAAGCACAGAGAAACCCATCAAAGTGCCATCAAAACTCCATACTTTCAGCTGTGAAGAACTATGCGTGTGCAAAAAGGCATTGCTCATAAATAAACACACAGATTGCTTTGTTAAATAAAAACTGAAACTGAAACTCCCCCTCTCTCTCTAGGTTTGAATATGAGACAACATGACTGGTCAAGATAAACATGTTCTCAGCGTGGCGTCGGCGTTTTCAGCGCCATTAAAGCTCCAGCACCCTGGACAGCGCCCGTCAGCAGGGCGCTGCATCGAGACACCAACAGCCCTGTTCATCCAAACCTTTAACAACCGAGTTCAGCTTCAGACCTCAGCTGCTTCCAGAAACTACAACAGAACAAAATGAAGTAAAGAATAAAATAAAAATAGAAAATAATCACTTGCCTGGGCTAACTTTGTAGCAGAGCCTAGATAGAAATGAAAACTCATGTCTGGACGTTTAAAGTTTACGAGCCAAACCAGACCACGGATGTTTTTTCAGACTTCAGGTGGCGACCCGGTATACCCAGACAGACAATCCGGCAATTCAATATTCTCTGGCTGAGAAGATTAAAAAGTGCACGAATCTTTAGGACTGAGCGAGTTATGGTCCCTGAATTGAGGCTTAAGGAGTCACCTGCACACACACTCAGCTCAGCCTCTCGACGCCAGATGGCCGGCTGACTGTAATACTTTAGTAAACAGTTAGAGACGCATCCCATATGGCCACCATGGGCCCAGAGTTACTAGCAGCATCTTGGCTGTAAAAACCGGAAGATGTGCAGCAATGGCCATCTAAGCATTATTGTAAACATAAGTCTGTTAAATGTCCAAATGAAGAAAGTGATGGTGAATATAGGACGATAATCCTATAATCCTCTGCAATGAGCCCTTGCGGGAAAGGAACAACTGCCAGCAAGCCATTAGCAGGTCTGCCAGTCAAATCCAAAAGCAGAACTGTGCGTGTCTATGAGAATATTAATGTGATATTACAGTGACTGGCCTACCGCAGGCGATAAAATCACTGTATAGGGGACAGTGCACCAGAAATAATCAAGTGCGTAGTTTTGATCATCTACAAATCCTCACCAGTAACCTCCTACTGAGGAGGCTGCCAGAGACTCACTATGCGGAAAATTATAGAAATATTATAATTGTTGTGTTTTTGTTCATGGATCCGAGTCAGTTTATCTGGTCTTTTAATTAAAGGACACTACCGGTTGTGTATTAATCGTCTTTGTATACCTCTGACCTTCTTCCTTTAAATGCTGGCTGTGTTCAGGTGGTTTGCCAGGAGAGTTACGAAATTAACCAGACTGCATAACCTGGGTGTTTAACAGTCAGTGCCTCTACATGCAACTTTAAATATAATAAAATAATACTATTATTATGACCAAAACACATTCAACGACGTGAATTTTTCGATCTGGACTTTTACTATCCTAAAGGACAGTGTTCATTTATACTACTGATACTAGTGATGCACTCTCATGGTGATACTTGGCTTTAAATAAACTTGAACTACTCCTGAAGAGTAATTGTGAAGTGATGAAATGCAAACGATTACAAGGTGGCACATTTCCATGTGTTGGGAGGTGTGCTCACACGCAGGCCAAGCTGTGAGCGTCAAAAATGTAGGACAAGGAGGACTTATGAGCAGTCTACAATACGGTGGAGGGACCATGGGGAACAAAATCAAAAGCAACACCAAAACAGTCCCTCAAGTAAACTACCCAATTCTGTTGACCTGCAAACCTATCAGTAATCAATCATCAGAGCGAAGTCTGTCAAGTTATTAGGAGCTCTGAATCAGGATGATGACTTCATCTTCAACATCCATCTTGTTGCATTATTTTCAATGTTATTTCTGTTCCTATTTTTATCTTATTATGCTGCTGCAGAGCGAGAGATTTCTTGTGTCAGTGGCACCACCTTGTGGAAAATTTTTGAACATACACTGCAGGGGAAAAAGAGAAAAAAACAGAGAAGGGATAATAAGAGAGCTCAGAGAGCCTATATTTTCCAGTAGTATTCATTTATATCTATTTAGGCTACCAAAGTGTTACACACTGACCACAATTCTCTGATTTTATGACACGAAGGCCCATCACTTAGTTTATTATTTCTAATAACACAGGGAATTATTCTCGAGTGGTGAATTATGAGGATTTGCTTCCACCTAGTGGTAAGCAGTGACGCAACATGACAGAACAAAAACCCTACATGAAAACCCCAACGTAGTGGCCAAAAGTCTCCATCGACCCACATCAGCTCCTCACAGTGAAAACGGAAAACAAGGCTGCACCAGATAAACTCTACCTGCAACCCCGAGCACCTCATGTCACTGCGGCGCGCTGTGATAAAGCACAAAACAGTGGCATTTTTCTCTGAGCAGCTCTTATTGGCTAACAGAGACAGTATGAGTGATGCATCAAAGTGGCTGTCAATGAAGCTGCGCGCAGCTCCTTGCAGTTTTCCTGCTGGCCGGCCTCCGCTGGCAGCTCTGATGAAGTGCCCGGTCCCACGGCGCACTGATCTGTAGGCTGTGCGCGTGTGGCCCGAGGTGACTGTCCATTTGTCTTAACGCACGGGACCATAAATCTCACCTGTACCGTAACGGAGAGATGGAGGCCGAGCTGGAGTGATACGTGAGATCATTCCCAGTTAAGAACTTTATTACACTGACCGCTTTGTTGGCCGCTGCTCTTATTACTGTCATCAGCACCTGACTGAAAGATTCAGTGGAGTTTTCACGGTTCACGCACTGGTAACACTGTCATACTTCTGCACAGAGCACAGATCTATATGTTTAACAGGTTATGTCCAAGTAGAACTTCAGAACTACTGAGTTACTTTTTCAAAACAAAAACTGCATTAGGTGTGACGTTTTCCATGCCGTTATAAAAGGATGGGAGAACAAAATTCAAAGTGTACTCTTAAAAGGTGCATTCTGCCAAATTTCCGAGTGTTGACTGAAGTGAGGACCCTGCAGACTCAACTGGCAAATCTAGAATAAGCACATAGTACGGTGGTTGAGTTTTCGTGGTTTTCATCACCATGCCTCTTCAATGATATTTCGTTTTCATCAACCATCTGCAGTTTTTCATAATACACTTCTTACTGGAAGAGTGGGAAATGACCAAAAAAAAAAAAAAAAAAAAAAAAAAAAATAGAACCAATAAAGAAGAAGCAGGTTCCCCTTCTCATTTTCAACTGTTAATTGTTAAAGGTTCCATAACCTGTCACTGATCATTTGTTCTCTGTAACGGGTATGATTGAAAATGTGGTGAAGCACAATACATGAGCAAAAATGTACTTAAGAAAAAAGTAAAAAATACTGGCTTAAAAAAAAAATACTCAAAAAGTACACACAAAGCTACTCTATTACAGTAATATGGGTAAATATAATTAGTTATTTCCACCTCTGCAAACATGTTTGTTTTTCTTCTGCAGGTTGCACGTGTTGCTAGAGCCAGTTATTGCGATATGGAGTGTACTTCAGACATTAAATATTCATGTCACTATTTAAAAAAAAAAACCCTGTATTTTCTGTGCTGACAGTGGATAGTTTCTTAATGTTACACTGATGAGACAAAGGTATAGGTTAGGCTATTCCACAGCCACAAAACACATTTGGAAAACAGCTATTGTCTGCATTTGAAACTTGGAATGCAAATTTTGAATGACATTTTCCTGATATTATTTGTGCTTCTCAGGCAACAAACTTTCATAAAACATCGTCCTAATTTTAATTTGACGTTTAAGCATTTGTGCCAATAATCTAAATGCTTTAACGTCAGCAGAAGGAAGTGAAGAACATGCAGCTGGGGGAAGCAAAATTGTGTCTGTGAGCTAAATGTGTGTGTGCGTGCAGGTGGAAAACAGCACTGTTATGATAGCAGACCAGTGGTCATCTGTCACACATGTCAGTCATGTCACTGGAGACACACAATCAACACAGACCAGGCCATGGTCATGTGTGTACTTTTTGGGCCCACCAACCTTAACTCCTCCCCACCCCCCTCACTCCACTTAAAACATGCTAATGTACCTGTGCTCTGCTCTAATTGGTCCCAGCGATGCTCGCCCTGCTCCACCTGTGTTCATGGGAAGCCTCCAGTCAGTCCTGCAGCCGGGCCCCGCCACTGTGTGTGAGCGTGCAGTGCTAATAATATGCAAACAAACACTTCTTTGTTGTTCGGCACTTATTGCACTAGCCCGCCACTGTGCAAGAAAGGGAGAAATGGAGAGGGAAAAGGAGTAAGGAATGAGGGGTGTAGGGGCTTGAATTCATTAGTGTGATTACCTGAGGTGTGCTACTTTACGGGGGAATGGGGGGTGGGGGGTAATCTGCCAGCCCCTTCCGTACCCTCCAAACTTCAGCCAGCCTGCTAATGAGGGCTTGGAAAAGTTAGTCAAGGTGGAGAGGTGCTTTGAAAAACTATAAAGCAACACCCAGACCACGACGTTGTGATATTCACTAGAGCATAAAACAAAGGATAGTTATCCAGCAGCTACGATCAGTGAGGACTGATACCCCAATTTTAGACAATTGTTTTTGGTCTGAATACAAATAAACCCCAAGACAAAGGATAGTCAGAGTGGTGTACTGAAGGAACTCTGTGCAGATGGCAGGTGTTCTGCTTAAACACTTGGCAATAAAAGTATTTAAGAAATATATCTCTGAAAGCAATATGTAGTCCAATTGTGTTAATCAACAATCGTGATAGTCGCATTTTCCACATCATTTGACATACACTGCAGATTAGGTGCAGTAACACCTGGAGGTTCAGATATCTAGATAGTCCTATTCCAAAGAGTCACCTCTCTCTTTGGACTTGTTGAGGACTGCAGCTTCCTTCCTGTGCTGTGAGAGGATGGGGATTAGAGACCAGATCAACCCCTCTCTCATTGTCTTTCTCCCACTCTCCTCTTCTCCCCAGGAGCTCAGGCCATGGCTTTAGAGAGACGGCTGCCATGAGCAAGGCTTAGGACAGTCCATGGGGAGGGGGAGAGTGTGAGTGTCAGAGAACAGTAAAAGTGCAGGAAGAGGTTGGCTACAATGGAGAGGAGAAAAAGGTGGGATAGGGAGAGAGAGAAAGCAATAAAGAGAAGCCAGAGGCTCTAGGGGCTATAGCGTTCCTGTGTGTTTGTGTGTAGACATATATACAGTGTATATGTTTGTGTACATATACACATACACATACACACACAGATCCTGTAACTCCACAGCAGGTTCCCTTCTCGCCCCATGCCTCAGCACAGCATCAAAACACAACTTTAAGTCCCTTGAGTGGCTGGCCTTTTTATCTGCTCCCCAGCTTCCCACGGAGGGCCGCATCAACCCATAATCTGCTGCCGTTTCATGTCTGGAGAGCGCGAGAGCAGGATAAGGAACTTGCTCAAGTGCAGATCAATGAGTTTGTATACATAGCATATGTGCATCAGAAGGGAGGCCTCTAATTTTTTTTTCTCTAAAGGTGGCATCTGATTTAATAAAAAGGACATTATCCGCAGGTCAAATTGGCATATTGTCTGTGATCTAAGTTTTTATAATAAAATAATTTTGCTGGGCTCTAGTGACTCAAACGGTTATACAACAGTGGCAGGGGAAATTCAAAAACATGGTAAAGTTTCAGTGAAAGTGTGAACTATATCTACCTTTGGAAACTGAACAATACCTTGTCCCTCTGGGTCTGAAATGGAGGATAGGCACAATGAAAACTGTAAACATGCTGCATTATACATTTGACAAACACACATTTGGCTGTATGTCACACGTACCTTGTTATTTAAGACAATGCCAAGTGTCTGTGCGTCAAAGTGAGTATGATATCAAAGCAGGCATCTTGGCAGCCAAAGATGGGGCGTGAAACTGTGTCAGAGAAGTAAAGGGAAATCACCAGAGGCTGCTCTCTATTCACTACACCACTGGCTGCTTAGGTCTGCAAGGACTAATTGTGCATCAGCTGGAGGCTGCAGCGATTGTCAGTTTGTGGTTTGACTGTTCTTTGTATGGTGGACTGGCTGTGTTCCCACCCAAGTGGCGCACACACACACGCGCCACACAAAGGGAACTTAAAAGTACAACAGGGGAGTCCTGGAGTGCACACACACATACAAAAACAAGTACACAAATCATTGATTGACCTCAAAGTCAACTTGTGACCCCAACCCCCTCTCCCCCAAACATTGTCTAGTGAGTGCCAGACAGAAAAAAAATCTGGGAAAGGTGAATTTAAAAAAAAAAAAAAAAAAAAAAAAAAAGACAGGGTGAGAAACAAGATAAAGACGGGGGGATGACAGAGTTGATTGTGTCGGAATGAATAAAAAGGGAAGGGAGGAAAACTTTGCATTTGGAACTACTGATCAAAGTAATTCCCACAGGAGGCCTCTTTTAATGAGAGAGTTGTACAAGAGAAGAAGGGTGGAAGACAAGAAGAGAGTGAAAGAGAATAAAGGAGGGGATGGCACTCCATTCCTACAGAGGGAGAAAGAGACTTGAATTGTATACAGTGTTATATGCAAGACATGGGAGGGAGTTTGGGGGTGGGGGGTTGGAGGGGGGTCGTTTGAAGGGTGTGTTCAAGATCGTTTTAACGTCTTCACTGAGGGAGCGTCAGAGGCAAGACCAGGTTAATTAAACCCAAGGGAGTACCAGCTGAGGGGGCCCACATTTGAATATGTCACAGAAATAGCATGAGAGTGTCAGGCAAGGCCGGATGGCAGCGCTAAGCACGCAAACATGTTGACTATGCATTACGCAGTAAAAGGAAAAGAGAGAGCGAGAAAGTGAGAGAGAGTGAGAGAGAAAGAGAAAGAGAGAGAGACACTGGAGGGGGGGGCAAGCTAATTTGCGTGGCGCCAGTGCTGTGCTCTTGTATACCCACTGTGCCAACGGATTTCTCGGAGTTATTAATGTTTGTCATTAGCTGCATTACGCTGGAGGACAGTGACTAGAAAAAAAAAGAAAAGAAAAAAAAAAAAGCAGCAGAAATTTATATGGGACAAATATTGACAATAGCTGGCTCCTGGGTATTGGAGAAGAAGAAAAGATGCAAACTATGTTAATGAATGGTAATTAACCACCAGGGTTTGTCTCTCCTGGATCCAAGCTAAATTGGTCCCTGAGTTGCAGCTAGAGACAGTCCTGGCCTAATCCTTTATTATAAAAAGATAAAGGCAAACGACATCATTAGCATATATTTGAGAAGGGAGGGGGGATTAAAAAGTGGAATTATTTCTTGTTAATTCCTGAACGGAGGATTCTTCATACAATTGTTAATTGTACATAAAAAAAGAGAAAACGAAAGAGGAAAAGTGGCAAAGAGGAAAACAAAAGCTAAAAGAGGTAAAGAAAGGGTGGGAAAAAAGGAATGATTTGAAGGGAGGAGTGTGTGGTCTCTGGTGTAGGATGCCAACTCAAGGACAGAGGAGACCAGGATCATGGTTTGATATTCAAGATGAATAATAAAAGAGTGAGAGAGAGGAAAAGAGAAACAGATAAAAGGGGTTGGAGGTAGCGATGTCAAGGGTGGAACCGCTCCACCAGTGCACCACTGTGCAGCCGTGTGCTGTGAATGTGTGTGTACGCTCATGTGGACCCATGTTAATGAAGTCAACAGTGGGGGTCACTCATTACAGACAGGAACCATGCCAACAGTCAGCTGTCAATCATCTCAGAAGTGTGTGAAACCCTGCTGTCCACCAGAGCGTCCACAGCCACCAACACAGGCTGACTGACAGTCCTCTGAACTACTGGAATGAACCAAAACTCAGAACAACATTTAGATTCACATCAACAATGAGACAATGAAGCGAGCCACTGTAAAGCAGTCTGGGAAACACATACTTCAGACAAAAAAGTAAAAGAAATGCCTTTATTCAAAATCAACAATAACCTGTCTCGTAACATAAATACTCACTGGATTATTGACTGAACAAATACACAAAACGGACGTTTTGTAAGCATGTATGAAAAAAAAAAATCTCCAAGAAATAAACTATTTTGGTGCATTTGATAAATGTAACTCACTGGGTTTCAATGATTGAACACAGTACAGTATCAGGACTTGCAGTGAATATTCTGCACTGTACTGCAATCTTAACATCCTCAAAGTGTCGACTTGGCATTGCTAGGTCAGGTCCCTGCACCCTAAGGTCCTTGAGATCCTAAATAAATTAGAGAGAGAGGTAAAAGAGAGAGAAAGAAAAAAGACCATGTCTAACTTAAACATTAGCGTAAGCACTTGCCTTATCACCCCGGGTCTGAGTTGTGAGTGGGGGGAGAGTGTGGCTGCATTGTAAATTAGCTTGGTGCTAAAGGGCCATCTGATAGACATAGTGCACTGAGCGCTAACACAGATGTCGAGGGCTCATTTACAAAAGCAGGGCTGCTGTGTTGAGCTAGTGGCCCAGAGTGAGTCGACAGCGTTTTTCTCGCAAATATTGGTTCTGCTGCCCTGGCTCAGCTTGGCTCAGCCCAGCTCCCACTGAGAAGGAACCAGGGAGGGAGAGAGGGAGGGAGGGAGAGAAAGGAGAGGATGACAGTTTTCCCAGCCTCAGCCCAGGGAGTCAGGCGTTTTCGCTGACTGGTGTTGCGAGCGCGGCCAGCTCTTCTGTCAGCACTTTCCTCTCCTTCATCTTCACGCGCACAGCCTCCATTAGCTGGCCAGCAGAGGGGATCTGCAGGGGAGGAGAGGAGGGGAAAGATAGAAAAGGAGCGGTGCGGGGGTGGAGGTAGAGGGGGTAGAGAAAATGAGGAAAACACACAAACATACCACTATTAAAAAAAAGGCTGATTTTTGACACCTGGCAGCTTTTCAGAGAGCCTATTTGCTGTTTTGTGAGTGAAACAAGAGAACCTCAGATTGGGCCTGCGGACTTAGAAACTTTTGAGGGACTGTCCATGTTCAGTGTTTTGATGAAGCAAATTACAAAACAGGCTACACAGCAGTAGTTGGAAAAGCTAATTCTACAAGGCCACTTTGATCTGTCCTAAGCTTCCGGTCTTGATCAATTTCTGGGTGTTGTTTACAGCTACAAGGAAAATCATAGGCATTTTTTGGCCTCACCGAAGGCACAGCACCGTACATTGTCCTAAGGTTTAACATATTGCCTATTTAACACTTACAGCAGGGGTGTGAATACCTTGCAACATGAACAGAGTGGCTCAGCCATCGCTTGGGACACATAACCTTGTTTTTACAGGGGACTGAAGTTTTAGATCTGTGCTGGATAAGGGAAGGGGACAAGAAGAGGAGCCCAGTTTAATCCACTTGGCTGCATCCAGGATTAGAGGGGCTGGAATATGGAGGAGTTTTCCACTTGTGGTTTCCTTAGTGGTGGGCGAGGAGAAGATGGAGAGGTGGAAAGAGAGAGCAAGGGTGGGCAGGCTTCACCTCCAAGTTCTGGCTAATTTTGTTTTTCCTCAGAATCAACACAAGGACTTTATGGTCATTAGGGTGGGTGATCAAAGGCAGGCATACATACTGTATCATTCATAAATATTCACTACAACTATATGCAGCCTTTTCCAGAGGCTAGGGAAGCAAATTGAATTCCCTTAGCAAGTTCCCAAATCATATGGTCAGATGTGAGAAGTGGACTGGCCAGATTAATGGTTTGCATTTGGAAAATATTGCAAAAATAATGCAAAATCTTATGTATGTATGTCTGTATGTATGTACACACACACACACACACACACACACACACACACACATATATATATACATAAGAGATATATAAGACACATAGAAGCTCAGCTTAACAAAATCATTGTTGTTTTTCAACCTGGGACTTTTTTCCACTGTTTGGGGTCCAATCGACTGATAAGGACAAACAATTTTGGAATTTGTCCAGTATTGACCGAGATTGGCAGCCATGAAACAGGTTGCAATGTAATCACATGGGGCAAGTTCACCCGGCAAATTACTTGTTTTGCCACTGACAGGCTCAGATTGTTATTACAAGTGCCTGACAACATTACGGAAAGGATCCCCTGACAGACGTATGTATCACCTGAACTGAAATCTAGCTCAAGGAGAAGTCTTGCTCTGAAATCTCACGTGAGGTGAGTTGTTGCAGAAAGACAACAGCAGAAATGAGAGAGAGAGTTGGAGAGAGGACTCACCAGGAAGAGTTTGTTGTTTTGCAGGACAGAAAGTGTAACTTGGTGTTCTCTACAAGTAAAAAAAAACAAAAAAAAAAACGAGAAAACAAACAAAAAAACAAACACTGGTTCGTGTTTGCACATTTCCAGATTGTGACAAAATGATGTACCACATTTTGCGCAGCTTCGATACTTTTGCTGGATAGGAACACGATGAAGTTGTGGCTAGCTGTGCTACAAATGGATCCGAACACTCATGTCCTCCTATACACGGCACCTTGTAGACCATCAGATCTGCAGTGACCATTTTGACTGGGATTACAACTACCAGCCAAAGAGGAGAAGAAATCCTACACCAAAGCACTTTGAAAAGTTGGTCCAAGAGCGGAGAGACCTACAGAGACTGACAGAGTGGAGGTAATGTTATTAGATGTAAAGAAAAATGTCTATCTCTGTGTGGATCCTTTCTGTAATGTTGTCAGACTCTAATAATAGCAACCTGTCAGTGGCAAAAACAGGTACTTCTAGTGGACATAATTTGATAGGTGAACTTGCCCTTTTTAATGACACTGCAGTCTGTTTCATGGCTGCCGGCTGAAGCATTCTTGTCACTAATGGAAGAATTTCACAAATTTTGTCCCTATCAGTCATTTGAACCCCAAAAGGTGGAAAAATAGGGGCCAAGTTGAAATATACCGGAATTATCCTGTAAGTGCTTTAGCTTCAATTTAACTCCAACATATAATTTTGCTTTGCTAACATCTGCCTGAGGGAAAATAAATCAAGTCACATGTTGATTTGACATGAATAAACATGGATGTTTTAACATTAAAATTATACTTGGTGGTTGGCAGAGCTTACATGTCTTAAGGTATAAAAAAAATAGGGCTATGATTTGAAACCAGTCTTGTTATCTTTATCGAATAAGTCAGTATAGTCAATATAGTTCAAAAACTCACACACAGACATGTTTCCAATATGGGCACACAAACAAACACACACACAGACACACACACACACACACACACAGACACACAATCACAGAGTCCCCCACCCCTCGACACCTCTCTCCTCTTCATTAGCAGGAACAGGAGCAGGGAACACAAGGCCCTGTGTGCTGGAAGTCTGTGTGAGTGTGTGTGTGTGTGTGTGTGTGTGTGTGTGTGTTGGAGAGGGAGACAGTCCCAGCAGCACTGGATGCATCAAACACACAGCGCTACTCCTCAGAGAACTACTACACTGCAGTAACTGCTGAGACATCTCCCTTTGCTTGTCTCCTCTGGGGAGAATTCTCTGTTTCTCTCTCTCTCTCTCTCTCTCTCTCTCTCTCTCTCTCACACACACACACACACACTCTCTCTCTCTCTCTCTCTCGCTCTCTCCTAATCAGCTAACTCCACTTAGAGCCACTAACTAAGCAAACATACCCACTAAAATAGAGACAGCCACAACACAAGGCTCTATGGGACAGCAAAGTGGGAGACTGGATCATTAAAACCACTGATATGGGAAAATAATATGGGTAAACAACACTAACAGGTAAACATGATCTAGATAAACCTTATTTCTAACATGGCTTACGACTGAAGCTTAGCATGTTAAAAGTATGCTAGCCTACACAGGAACCTATATTAAACCTATCTGTGGGAAATCAAAATTAAACTGCATTCAGCGTACCTGCATGAGCACAACAACATCTATATCATCTATATCAACATCTTCATTAAAGTTGATGAATGTCACAAAGTAGAGTGAGAAGATTTCTTGTACTCTTGAAGGCATGGTTGATAAATAATAAAATACCTCTCATTTTGATTCATCTCCCTACGGTGCGTGACTCACATCAGCAATTCTCATGTTCACCCACACACATGCACAATCACACTTGTACCTCCAAACATTTGCACTTACACACACACCCACACACACATACAAATGGCACAAGGGGGACTATCATTCCCTTTCATCTAACTGCCACCTTTGTGGCGACCTGTGCTCCCTCAGGGCGGTCTGAGGTAAGCTGTGATGCAGCTGCTCTACCAGGTCCCCTGGGTGGCTTAAGGCAGTGTTAGCAACTGGCAGTAATGTTATGCTACAGTTGATTTAGCTGGGCTCCTGTCCCCTTTGGCGGAGCAAGCCAGCACCAGTGCTAAGCAACGCAACCGCTGTTTTGCAAGAGTCCCCTTGTCCCCCTTGGCAATGCTACAATATCAAGTATTACGTTGTGCTAACTTATAGCCATTACTATTCAATAGGCCCTGCAGATGAAGCCTTTTGTGTAGCTATGATTTCATGAACATGTTTCAGAGGTGAACTGATATGTTAAGATACTGACAGTGTGTGTGTGAATAAAGACAAGGTGAGGGGCTGTGAGCGAAAGGTGTTTTTATGAGCCAATTAAATGACATTGGTAGTCTGTGGCCTGGGGCGCAGCTTAAGGCAAGGAGCAGCTCAAAGTTGCAGCACTCCAGTGACCGTTGTCTGGTAGTGGCATCACACACACCAACTTTTTCTTAACCAATCGATCATTCTTGCTCTTTTGTCTTCTCCCTCAGAACAGGTTAGTGCGATTATTTTCCAGGGCCCAATTTGTGAGCGGTTGTGGAGATTGTGTCAGGCTGGATATCTAAATGAGAAAGAAAAAGAGCAGATGAGAGTAGAACTGAGAGAGAGAGTGGGAGGGGAGAAAATCAGGGAGCTTGAAGGAGGTATGAAAAGAGTACATCATCTGAAAAAAAGGGCACTTAGCAGCGGATTAGAGTGTTTTCTCAGTTATTCACCAAACAATCCAATGCTCTGCAGAATATCGTTACACATGTGCACTTATTTAATTAGACAAAAATCTGATATGCCACTATAGAGGAAACACTTAGTCCCTATATGGCATATACAAAAACACCTGTATGCCTGGATCCTGTAATAATAGCTGCGAGATTATTCATCATAACAATCCTCCTTTTGTGCTCTACAGTTTAAATGTCTTAATGTGAGAAAAAAAAAAAAAACATGGTTTTTCATCTCCAGGTATGTCAAGAGTATTTTCAGTCTGGTAAAGGTACTGGATTCACCTGCACTCTTTGTCGCAGCCTGAAGAGCTGTCTCCAATCTAGGCCACTATTCAAGGTAAGTGAGAAGTAGTTACAGTACTTTTCATGATCACAGAGGGGGAAAAAACAGCTCTCTGATCTTTGATCTTCTCACTTTTGTTTGAAAATCAAATTTATCAAACGGGGGAATAACAACAACAACAACAACAACAACATGATAAATAGAAAAAAGCACAAGCACAAAGGCACCCTGCTAAAAAGTCTTGCATTTGATTATCTCCTATAATGAATATGTCACATTTGCAAAGAGGGGCTCAGGTAAGAAAATCACTAAAGCACCGACAAGCCTATTCTCACACACTCTCTCTCTCCTTAGTAATTACCTACCCTGCTGCAGAGCAGATCCCTCTCTCTTCTCCCCTTTAGGCCACTAGAGACTGATATGAAAGGGAATTGGACACTTGGGGCCACAAATACTGTAATTAAAAATCTCTCCTTTTCTTGATACGTTGTTTGGAAACATCAGGTCTGTGTGCAACATGCATTTGTTAGAGATCTGACCTAAATACACCCTAGATTAAACACAGGAAAGCACCAGGTCTTTGTTTCGGGTTCCTACTCATTAGGTGTGGAAATGAGGTGATCCAGACACAACTGAAGTATAAATATAGTAAGGTGATATCCATACAAAAGAGATGCAACCTTTAGGTAGAGCTCAGCAATCAAGAACATACTTCTGATTAACAGTATGTCTTAATGGCCAAGGAGCTGCACTGGGAAGTAGATAAGACCGCAGCTGGCTTTGCCTGCAGCAAATTCTCACATAAAAACAAGAGGGTGGTACAATATTGTCATACCATGTTTATTTAGTTACATAATAAGGGAATTGAATAAATCTACAGCAGTGGAGTCATCTATTCAGTGAGGAAATGTCCACTTTCATCATCAATTCTCTTTCTGTGCCCACTTCAAGAGGGAATGCCTACTGTGTTGCAAAGGACGACCCTTGGGTGCGCTGTACAGATCAGGCTGAGAGTAACCTTACAGAGCCAGTATAGCATCATAACTTTAGAATATTCACTCTGTTGATTCCAGCATTTCTTGAAATTAGCTGTTTGCTATGGCTAGCCAGAAACTGTGAGGCTCTGTTCCCGCCTGGTCTCGTCTTTGGTGAACCGAACACGCGCAAGTGGACAGCTCTCAGTCTGTCCGTTCACACCTGGCATTAAAATGCGTCTTGCGTGCCGACTTGTGATCGGATCTCATTTTCAAATACACACGAATCATTTCAGAGAGAGAGCGAGAGAGACTATAAAATTAAATTCTTACTTTGATAGTCCTCCTTCCACCCAAAAAAATAAAGTGGCATTTAAGAAAACGAGACATCCATGCTCACTCCAGCCTCATTTTAATGCACCGTTAATTACTGAAGACACATTTCACATCTGTTAGTTATTACAGGCTGGATCCAATCATGTTCAGGCTCAGATCATTTAATTATTCCAGTGGGTCCGAGAAAGTCAGGCTCTCCGTTTAGCTGGATAAATCAACCTGTAATATTTCCGTGGTATTCCTATTGTAACTGTATTGCATCTAGGGTTAGAAAGAATGTGTTTAATTGCACCGGGGCATGATATTTAAGAAAGGCTGCCGTCTGCAAATTTTAGATGGAAGGAACACTGCATATTGTTATTACATATTTTAGAGACCCGCCAACATTTCTTGCATCATGCTTTTAGGGGAGCTCACATCTTATTAAGGGGATCTTGTCTCTGATTTGTTGGCATTTCTGAGACATCAAGCTCAAAAAACTCAATTGTCGGTGGGAGGAAAGAATGGGGTTTATATAGACAAACATTTGAATGTTAGTCTATATAAGAAAGAAAAGTTTTTCACACACTTTAATAATCTAATAACAATCAATGTAATTTTAAAAAAACGTTCAGTGATTTGTTGTGACCCACTGCACTTGACCAGAGATGTAGTGATTCTCCCTCTTCTTAATACTGTTTTTTTTTTTTTTTTTGGCTCAGTAACAAGGTAGAATGGTTCTAGTCGAAAATGTATCGTGCCAACCAGTCAGTGCGGCCAGCTTCATATTTACAGTCATGTGTGCTGCAATATTTGCTTTTAGTTAAGAAAAGTAATTATTTCAGTTGGAGAGCAGCAACAGAATTTAATGGATCCAGTCACATGGAAGAGATAAATGCGCAGATAAAAAAACATGTCAAGTTTTAAATGCCATTTATGTTTAACCTGGAACTATGTCTGATGGATGAATAAACAGTTACTGTGGGTAGTCAATTAGTTATTAGTCAGTTATCAAAGTTATTATCAATTGTCTTCTGTCTTTTTTTTACCCTCTGCAGTGTCTTATCATTGTTTTGTACAACTGATGAAAATTAGACCCTTTTGCCTATGATTTTCACACAAACATATATGCTAACATTGGGTTTCTGTTTGATATTGCTCTAGTAGATGTTTCGGCTGATGACGAGTAACCTCACAAACATGAGAATTTGTGAGAGCTGAATTCTCATATTTTGCAATTGCTGTATCCATGTGAACTTTATACTCTATATTTTGGGTATTTTTTCAGCGGCTTAATTTCTACCAGAAAATGTGTCTAACATGTTGGTTCCACTGACAATCAATACTCACATTTGGCACGTTGTTGGGTGCTGGTTTCACACCCTGATTATGTGAAAACGACATATTTTTCCGCTACAGAAAATGCACTTGATCCATCATTCCATATTTGGGGAAGGTTTGTAGTCAACGCTGGAACAATAGAAAGTATTGGAACGAACTAAATTAGGACTAGGTCACAGTGTGCATTGGTATTAACAACGACCCGACTGCCCTTATTCTCTTGGGACCCGTCCTCTCTAGTTCCCACCACCGTTCCAGTGACACATTTACGGTACAAAGGCTCAGCTTGAGTCCCCTCCTCACATACACAAACACACACACATGCACATAGAGGGAGAGAGAGAGAGAGAGAGAGAGAGAAAGAGTGGCTGATTTAATTAGCTCAATCATTAAACGAGGCTTAATTAGAGTCACTTTCCTTCAGAGGGAAGTGTGGGACTCAGAGCTGTTCCTTGTCATTACAGAGGCATAATGAGCCACACACAACACACTACCCCTCACCCTGCCGGCACCGACAACAATAGAAAACTTTCTTAGTGCACCAGCACTGTAAGGCAAAGAGCCTTTGATATCTTTAATTCCGAGTGTTTACAGTGTAATACCCTGCAGAAGAGCCAATATGGCCGGAAACCTTGAGGAGAAGCCTTGAAGAGAAGCGATGACAATGAAGTCTGTTGCTTAACTTAAAATAAATGATGCCATTTATTGTCCCAGGAATGAGTTGCAACCCCCCCACCCACTCCCACCCACACACACCGCCCATTGTTCTTCAAGGGTTTAAAATTACAGGGGGCAGTGAATTTGCAGTACCACCTGGTGTCAAGTTATTTCTGCCCCGCAGTCCATCCATAAACATGTTTGATGGTTTATCACAAGTCCAGCGCAGCTTGGTTTCAGCTTGTCTCTGCTACTGTATTAATGCAATGTTCGACTGCTTGTTATAGTTTGGAGGTTGATAAGAAGTGATGCTTGTAACTCTCCCTGGGGTGTGATTGGGGGGTAAATATTAGCAGGCCCTCAGCGCCACCCCACACCAGTAAACCAAATCACTGTCCTCTCATAAAGAAACCAACAGAGTCGATGACTTTTTAAATGTTATTGTGCTGTCATGAGCCTTGAGATAGGTATGTGTGTGTATAAAATGAGTCTGAAAAATGATCTAGAGGGAATGTGTGCGTGTGTGTTTATGTGCGGGAGTATGCGCGTGCATGCACATGCTCCTCCCGTTCATTATTGGCCAGCAGCAGAAGCCAGTCATTTCCCTGTCTTCATAAAGACTTGGCCCATTAAATTCTACCTCCAGTCAATAATTAGGACTCCACAAATAAACCAAAGGCAATTAAATCAATGCTTCCCCGGGCCGGTGCCTGGACCCCATGGCCCACATGGACACTCCATCTTCACGGCTGGCCTTATTCATAGTGGGTTGCGGTGGAGCCATACAGTACACCCCCCTGGCCAGCTCATGATTATTAGATAGCCCCGTCCCTGGGTTCAGGCAATGTAGTGCTGCTTATGGTGGCTCTCTACTGAGAGACATAGGGTTTGATTTCATTAACTCACCAGTGGAGGTGAGAGAGGAGGAAATGAATGCAATGTTTCATTTGGTTTTGAGTGGACGTGTGGGGCGGCTTTGAAGGGGCTACGGAAATCTACACCGATGCCCTGTTGCAGGCAGGTACTGCTGCGGCTGAGAGGGAGGGAGCACTAACTCAACACACACACACAGTCACAGTTTGGGATTTTTTTTTTGTTGTATATCTTCCTTTTCCTGAAGAAATGCTGAAAAGAAATGCTGAAAACTCCTCTCTTTCTACTACTGTTGGCCAGTGTGCTGCGGCTGTCTCTCTTCCTTGTTACGTTGACATGTGGCCGGGGTTGACAGCAATGGCGAACAATGGCCCACACGCAGAGACACAGATACACACTTACCCTCTCCCTCTACGTCACACACACAACACACACACATGCAGTGAGTGATGGGTTTGCTATTGACAGGGCCACTGAGATAATAAAGTGCTGTCCCACTGGCAGCTCCATTAGACACTGACAGTGACAAGACGATGCTGCTGTGAGTGTGCACATTCTCACACGCATATGTACACATTCCCCAACACACACATACACACACATACACACACAGATGGACACATCCTCATCCCTTCAGTGACAGCCAGCCAGTTGAGGACATGGATCTCTCTCATCTTTCCTCTCGCTTGGTCTATTTCTGTCTCCATGCCTTTTTATCTGAAGAAGTCTGTGCGTGTGTGTTGTACAGCTGGGGGGTAAGATCATATCACTATTAGGGGAGTGTGTTATTAGTGTCACTGGTGGGGTGACAGGCCAGGCTATTTCACTTCACAGATGTTCTGCTTGGTGAGCCTTTCATAAGCTATGACAGAGAGGAGAGAGGCCATGGGGGGAGCCATGAGACTTCTTATGAAGCAATGCAGCACTTATGTGTCCTATCTGTTTCCATACTAAGATCATACTTGCTTCTCACCATTGGACATACTGTATATGGTACAGCCACCTTAAGCTCTTACAAACATCACCTTGAGATATTCACCTTTATTCACAAAAATACATGCACACGTCATCATATGGCCATGTGAGATGACACGCCAGCCCATGGTAACTTCCAAATAAGAAAGACAGAAACAGGGAAATAAAGGGGAGAGGGAGCTGGTGCCCATACTAAAACGACAGTATGTTTATGAAGCAGACAGTGAGATGAGGCCGATAGGTAAAGAGGAGAAGAAATTAGAAACAAAACCCAAAAAAAAGAGAAACCCAAAACAAACAAACAAACAAAAAAAAACAGAACAAGATGGACTTGAAAGGGGATAGAAAATGTCTGGTGCAGTGTGTGTGTGTCTGTGTGTGCGGGGGGGTGACTGCGGCGGTCCCAGTGGTCCCCTCAGGGACCCAGGGGTGAGTCTCAGCCTTGTCATACTTCGCTCTTTTCCTCCTCCACTCATCCCCTCCACCACCACCAACTCCAGCGCCCCCCCACCCCACCCCTCTTCTGCCCACGGAAAACGTCGATAGCAGGCTGCCGGTGCCGAGGTCTCTGGTGGACACTAGCTCATTCTCCCGGCATCGACAGGCCCGCCAAATCAATATTTAGTTCCCCACTAACAAGCTGCCTCGGGGTCTGAGCCAGAGAGAGAGAGAGAGAGAGAGAGAGAGAGGGAGTGAGGGAGAGAGAGAGCGAGAGAGAGAGAGAGAGAGAGCGAGCGAGAGAGAGAGAGAGAGAGAGAGAGAGAGAGAGAGAGAGAGAGAGAGAGAGAGAGAGAGAGCGAGAGAGAGAGGAATGCGGGACAGTGGAGGATGGCAGAGAAAGACAGAGAACTGGGACTGAGAGCTGTCCAGCTAGAAGGGAAAAACATGGATTGAGTGGAGCACTGTGTGTGTGTGTGTGTGCGTGTGTGTCTATGTGTGTTTGTGTGGGAGGGGGGGAGGGTGGAAAGGTCAGAAGAAGATCTGGGGAACGAGAGAACAGTGTCTGGTGTGTGTCGCGGTGCGGAGGCGACGCATGAGTGCCTGCGGCAGGCGCTGACAAGAACACAGACAAGACACACATACACACACTCAACACTCTCAATCATACACATATCACAGCGAGCAGACACTGACAGCACTCCAGTAAAGCTCCAGTAGAGCACTCACAGATGAGTGCCTGTGCACACAAAAACTCAAACACACACATACAGTACATGAGCAAGCAGTCGCAGCTCTTTGTTTTATCTTTTGCAGCAGTTTTTTTTTTTTTTTTGTACAACTAGAGCAGTACCCACAGGTTGCTAGCACAGATTAAAATTGGTCCCCAAATGATTTGGCTGCAACTGGTACCCAAATTAGCAGCTATATTTGGTGACCGAAGCCTTTCCAAGTACCTGTAATTTTCCGTGTAGAATAAAATATGAACTATTATAGAAAATGCCTTGAGAAAACCCTGAAAATCAAGGCTATACACTGTATTTTACTAAAAAAAAAGAAATGACTCAAGCACACTGATAATCTTAATTTAGCTTACATTTAGCTGTACTCAGAAAAACAAATATTTGGCCCTACAGGTAAGTGTCAGTACAGTATAGGTCCAATGACTTAGGTGCAAACCATCACAAATGCAAAAAGTGTTTTTGCTAATTTGAAATATTAAAATATTACAAACCCTAATGGTCCCTAATACAAAGGTACGCATCCGATCTTTAGTCAAGGCTAGAGGCCCGGACGATTGGCAATAATGCAATAATATTTAATAAACTCACATAAAACTTTTAAGCAACATACATTTAAGTTCGAGAGAGTCAAGACAGTCAAAAAACTTTTGAGCCTATTGGGAGAAATGACAGATTTTTGCCTGCATTCAGTTGCTTAAAGGCCACATCTGATCAAACCCAAATGAAGACTAACCTAGCTGTAGGCTAGGCTACTCATTATTGCCATTTGTGGCCATGCTAGGATCTCTCTCTCACACACACACACACACACACCCCCACACACACACACGGCAGAAAAGAGGAGATACAGTGAACCAGGTGAAGTGAAGATAGCGTTATTCAAGTTGGTCACAGCTCCACTTGTCATGTTACTGTAAATACAACAAAAGCTTTGCCCCCCACAAAGCAAATTCTACGGTGGAAAGTTCACACATGAAATCAGCAGCAAAAACACCCAAAACAGAAAACATTACACTTCATAACATATTGTATTCATGAGGCATGGGCTGGGTTGGGATCGACCTTCTGTTCGGTCTGGATTGAAACCCTGCCCCTAATAGCAAGAGTCCCGCTGTGCTCATCTGACTCACTTTTGACTGAGTCAACTTCAAATGTAATAACCAATGACATGCAATGATGTGCAAATGTTTTGTTTAGTTTTAACATTGCAGTATATACAGCAGTTTTTGCTTTAACTACACGGCAGCTAAGAGCTTTGCTAGGTTTTTCACTATAAAAAAAGAGTTAGCACCAGCTAGCAGAAGAGTTTGAGATAGTGCAGGATTGAGTATCATGTATCATGTTTCTATTTTTTGTCCATAAGTGTGCCTGACCTTCTTTTGGAGGATATGGTTGATCTGCTGCAGCCACTCCTGGTCCCTGAGAGCCTCTGAACTGGCTTCTGTCCCCTGCAAACACAACATCACAGACATCTCAGCACCATGACATAGGCAACAAGGAACCAAAAACAAACAAACAAACAAACAAACAAAACAACAACAACAACAACAACAAAAAACCCCCACAAAACAAATAGAAGCATGTACAGACCTCTGCCAGACGTATCTCCCCTTTTCCAGGCTACAGGCTACTCTATGTGCTGAGAGAGACTCAGCACCCAATTATATTGTGAAAATATTTTAAAATTACAAATTAATTTACTGTATGATTCAAATATAATACTGTACAGTATATATACTGTAAAAATATACCGTAAAAACTTCCAAAGCCTCTTGAATTTAGCTGTTTCTTGTTCTCTATATGTTTCACTTTATTACATACATTATACCTTCGGTTGACAACCTGTGGAACCACCTCACAAACCATTTCTGGTTCTCTGCTAACAGTCATATGGCTTTCAACAGACACCATGTTTCAAAAAGAGAATGAATTAAAATAGCAAAATTCAAAATGACCACTAAAGTCTCACTCTGTCCGCTCTCTCTCTCTCTCACACACACACAACCTCTCAGTCTGCCACAACACACACATCAGTTTGCCCCGCCCCATTTCTCTCTATCTCTGTCCCTTAGTTTTACGGTGTGACTTTTACATGTGATTTTTTACAGGTGTGAAGCATCAGGCTGTTCAACCAATTTTCTCCTGTACGTCTGCTCTGTGCTCTGTTGCCTTTATTTGTCAGTCGGCCAAACAGCTCAGTGCACGTCCTGAGCAATCTGAGCAAACACTGACAAAGTATAAAAAAATATTAGGCCAGTAGTATGTCTGCTAGAATGCCCTGAAAGAGAGAGGGAGAAAGCAGCAGTGATCAAGTGAGCTAGACAGTGAATGAGGAGAGAACGCAATTAGCAAAACAAAATCTTTGCATCACTGCAACCTCATTCTTCATCATACAATCATAACATTTTTAGTGATGGGCTCACTAAAAAATTAGAGCAAGATTAGCTGTGGGCAGACACACACACACACAAAGACACACACGCACACATCCAAATGCACGATCCCCTCCAGGCTATCGCCTGGCAGAGATAAAGAAGAGAAAGATGGGCACATAATGGCTGAGCAGGATTACCAAGTGCTGTTTGGCTGAGGTCAGAATGCAGGTTCAGATTGTTTGTATAAAACTACAGAGTGGCTTTATGACTGTGAGTAAATAAATAAAATAAAAGCAGAAGTGTGACAAAGCTGCACTAGGTAAAGTTAGGTGAATACAATGTGACATTTCCTTGATGAGAGAAAATATTTCAGGAAAGAAACCTGCCTCTGTATTATGACCTTGGTCTTTATGGGTCTCCTGCTGCAGGGCAGGATTTTAGACTCATATGAGCCCAAACCTTGAGAAGCCTCTCTGGAGACTCAGTGGCAGGGTATGCCAATATGTGTGTGTGCATGTTACTCATGTATAAAGACCTAAAAGAGTGGTAGTCTTGTTACTGCTAATGAACCGGGCAAAGACTGACTGCTTGGCCATGTACACCTCAGCACTAATGTGCTGCCTCTCCTCTCTTTTAACCCCAGGTGTTGCTGCTCCAAATGATGTGACGAGCCTTGTGCTGCCTCACAGGGACATGGGGAGAGCAGGGGAGAAGTGTGTGTATGTGTGTGTGTGTGTGTGTGTGTGTGTGTGTGTGTGTGTGTGTGTTTCCTGCCGGCACTTCCTTGCTCCATGGCTATCCTCTATGGAGGCTCCTTGGTGATAGCATTAGGGCTAGGTTAATTTCCATGTCTGCCTTATTAGTGACTCTTGCCCATAAAGTAACAGAGAGATACACAGATAAAGAGCAAGGGTGGGGGCGCCCCGGTGGCTCTCCGGTGAAGCACGCGCACCATGTACCAGGGCTTAGTCCCGATCGCAGCGACCAGGGTTCGAATCCTGCAGGTCCTTTGCTGCACATCATCCCCTCTCTCTCCCCTGCCTTTCCTGTCTATCTCTACTGTGACTGTCAAATAAAGCAGAAATGCCAAAAAAAAAAAAATCTTTAAAGAGCAAGGGAGAGTGTATGTATGTGTGTGAAAGAGAGAGAGTGGGGAGAGAGACAGAGTGAGAGGTGGTGGGCTCCTTGTCACTATTGCCTTTTGGTGCCTCCCACTGGGGTGAGGATGGTGTCTGTGTGTGTGTGTGTGTGTGTGTGTGTGTGTGTGTGTGTGTGAGTCTATCCTGCCTTGGTAGGTGCATAGCAATGCTCTGACTCTGTCCTCGCTCTATCATTAGGTGCAAAACAAACTGGCTTGGCAATTCTAGCCTTATTACAGCTTGATCATCAACTCTGCAACAAGTTGCAAAGGGAGCCTGAAGCCAGCCGACCCTCTCCCTGCTCCTCTGTGAGCCACAGAGAGAGGATGAAGAGGCAAACAACAGTGTGCAGAACGGTGTGTGTGTGTGTGTGTATGTGTGTACTAGGTGAGTGTGAGCCGACTTCAGCATACTTGCATGCCTTCCTTGAATGCTTGAATGTATCTCTGATTGTATTGGTTTATGAGTGTGTGTGTGTGTATGTGTGCAGACAGGCAGCTATATGCTTCAGCCTTGATAGCACAAAGGCCTTTCAGAGCTTTGAAAAAATAAATAAAAATAAGTGAACACCATCCCCATTCCTATAAAAACCCTGAAAACAAGAGTGCTTCCAGTACTGTCCACAGCTATCAGCTGCACAAACAGATCTCACGACCACATTTCTGCCTAGTCAAATACCTCCAGGATACCCATAGATTAAAGTTTTGTGCTTTTTTTTTTTTTTTTTTTGGAAAGCAAGCAGCAACACACCAACTCGAATGGTCAAGAGGAAATAAAAGCAGGCTTCTGAAATGTTGATGATTGTGACAGGGTTGTCATTTCAATCATTTTTTCCTCAAAATGTTACATTACATGGTGAAATCATCTAAATTAATTAAAAATGACTGCAAGTCAATAATCCATGGAGTGAATTTCCTATCAAAACTTAAATTATTCTAAAAACCCAGTGCTGTGTTAGAGTGGTGCAAAAAAAAAAAAAGAAAAAGCTGCCTCCTTAAGAAGCTATGCTGGCAATGGTGTGTTCTGATTTAAAAGCAAAACTAATGACAGCCATCACACTAAGCAATGAGCTCTATCTTTCACCACTGGTCTCCCACAACCATGCGAATACAAAAACTGGCTGCGCTGGATTTATTGAAAACTACTGCAATGAATTTGCTCTCATGCCCAAAGAAAATTACATAATCTACAAAAAATGTGCAAATGTGCCAGACACTTATTAGTGAGGGGTTGGAAATATTACAGCACTGAAACAAGGCCTGGGCAATAGATCAGTGTTATACTGATACTGTGATATGAGATTAGAAATTGTAGGATTTTGGATATGAATGACAGAAATGTCTGCATTACAGTAAAAGGGGGCGCAACTGTCTGAACTTATTAGACTTTTAGCTGTCCAATTATTTGCCTCTACCTGCTTGGTCATCATATCCACACTACTAATGACTGTTCATCAGAAATCTTTTGTGTAAATAACTTATGAAAACACCAATTGTCATTTCTACAGATTTGTCACAATATCGATATTGTGATAATACATATATTTTAGATTTTTTTTTTTTTTTGTGGCATTCCTGCTTTGCTCAATAGTGACAGAAGAGAGAGACAGGAAAGCCAGGGGCGGGAGAAATCGGAGATCCCATGCAGAAAAGGGCTTGGTCAATGATTGACCCCGGGCTGCTGTGGTAAGGACTTTGACTTGATTCGTGGTGCGCGTTCTGCCAGGTGAGCAACAGGGGCAACCCAAATTTTGCGATATTTGATTTTATCCATATCACTCAACCGTATCTCAAACTGTTGTCTACGTTTCATTATCAGATTTCAAGCCTGGACCCAGCCATTTAGAGAGGGTGTGTTCACATTCATCACTTCTTGGTTTTAGTTTTTTGGCACTGTGTAGCTCTACTGGACTCATCCATCTCGGCACCTTCTCTGAAAGGTGGGGGTATATGAGTGTTGATTGGAGTGTGTAATTCCTGACCAATCCCTCACATTTCAAAAGATAATGGAGTCATAAAGGCTTCTTTCAGGCTTCTTCACAGCAGGATCTTGTACGTTTTATGTGGTTTTATTACATTTGGCTGTTTTCAAAGTTGGGTTTTCTGTACTGCCACATATTTATTAGCCGAGCACAAATCTTTGCCTTTTGATAGGCCTACCTATGCATTTGTCGCACCTATATGATGTAAACTTCCATGTATTTTGCTGCAAATTACATACTGCTGTACCGAACTTTACAGGAACCAACACATTGCTCTCAGCTCTGCCATGGAACCGTCCTGTGATCAACCATACTGCTCCTAAATCATAGAAAACAATGGGAATTACACCACTAACACTGCCTCTGTTTCATCTTCTTACCTCTGATTGTTGCCTTAGGGTTGCAATGGTTAAAGTTTTTCACAGTTCAGTTTGTACTTTGGATTTTACAGTTTGGCTTAAAAAAACTGTACTGACTCAGAATTCATGTTCTTTCTTTTTAAGTTAAACCTATGCCAAAAATTCAACACAAAAGTTGAAACAGCTTTTGCTAGTGTTGTAAATGTTGTGCAACAGAAAGACTTTTTATGCTGCTCATGGAAAAGTCCATTATTAGGCCTTTTGCTAGTATTAATCAAAAGCAGTGCTAAATGTTCTACATTAAGAAATGTATTAATTTTAATTTCATATCTTGCTCAAAAGAAAAACAAATCACGTGCAAGAACTGTGGTAAGGGGAAAAAAAATCATGGTTATTAACCACATGTACAGCTTGATGAAGATATAATGGGGCTGCAGAATTGTGGTTTCAGTTTCATTACTAAATTGTTATACCTCTACAAAGCCTGCTGGCAACACACAAATGTATCTTGTCCCTGAATAAATGCTTTTGTGAGCATATATTGACAAATATAAGTCAACTGAAATGCCAGAACATCTCAGTGATTGGACTGCCCCGCCCTACAAGGAGGTAACAACTGCCTATGAAGTGCCAAAAAGTTCAAACTGATTTTTAGGAAAAATTAATTTAAACACTGGAGCTTCAGTGGGCTGGGGCTAATCGACATCTCCTTATTCAAAACACAGAAAAAATTCAGAAAAAAAGCTGAACGCCTCAGTTAAGATTGTTGCTGCTGGCTGATGATATAAATTTAGTTCCATTTCACACTGATGTTCACTACCAGTGTAGCCTAATCCGTACTGTCAGAGCAGTCTAGTTCATCTTAGCCTCGTCCAAGCAGGCGAACGTGTCTGTGAGTTAGCTTCTATCCTCAGTTGGCTGAGCACTAGATAAAGACACAGACTTCATATAACCACCCCAGTCCTTTACTGTGTCCACTGGGAGTTTAAACTAGCGTACTCCATGAATGGCCCTTGTGGCTGCCTCACACACACACACACACACACACACACACACACACACACACAGAGGGAGAGGGAGAGGGAGAGAGAGAGAGAGAGAGAGAGAGAGAGAGAGAGAGAGAGAGAGAGAGAGAGAGAAAGAGAGAGAGAGAGAGAGAGATCCACACACAAGTGTAAGCAACCTCTATTTCTGACAATCAAACTCAGATTTGGTAACACGCACACACATACACCAAACGTCCTTCTGTGACATGAAGATTTCACCATTCTCCAGTGGGTCTCTATCGTCCAAACAGTGCTTTGATTCACAAACATTCAATTAACATAACAGAAACATGAACACACCACACACAGAGAGCCAGCAGCCATTAACATGATGGAGGAAACAAGTGGAGAGGAGATCGGTTCTACCCACAGAGTCTTCAGCTCCGATGAGAGGGACATTTTGTCAAGTGAGAAACTGTGCCCTGTCATTTCCTGGGTGGGGCTGGACGGCAAGGGGCTAAAATTGGTTTCAAGTGTGAATAAGTGCCCAGTGCACCCTCTCTCATCTTGTGATAGATGGGAGAAGTCCCCAGGGATGGGAGGCTGATTGTAACATGGAGCTGTTAATTGACGAGAGTGCTGGGTATGATCTATGGTAGAGAAAGGACCCACCAAGTTGGAAGAAGAGTGCAAAAACTCAAACTTTTGGAGGAGGATAGCTCAATGGCAAAGGCTTTCACTTTAAAGATGGTTTTTATCAGAAAGAAAGGGTTGCACTCATTCAACCTGTGTCATGTCAAATCTTATATCAATTCGACAGGTGTTGACAGACGCTTCATCTTGTCTACAGCAAGAGCACTAAATTTAAATGTGAAGCCACATCGTTCCCTGCTGTAGTGTTACTTTCCCAACTTATTAGCAACGTTGGTAGGTGTGTGGTCCACCTACGTCTGACTGCCCATCAATAACAGAAGGTCAGATGTTAGTACAGATTTACACCAAGGCTAAATAGTGTTAGATAACACTTGAACTGAACTACAATGAAAAGGCAACACTTCTCCATATTTTCCTTGCTTCTACACCAACAATAAGTAATCTATGCTCCCGGTGGACGAGTTAAAGTTCGCTCTAAGCCACTCATATGGAAGAGTCTCAATTGACAGAGAAGATACCCAAAGCAACAACTGGGTATTGACAACATAATGTCTTTCTCATTTCTCTGGAGCAATCACTGAGTGAATATGCCCCTGAAAACTTTTACAATGTTTAGGGATTTTAGAGTGTAAGAAATCTATTATAGGTGTGTTGGGTGCTGTGGGCATAATCTGGATTTATTATAGATCTTCAAGTTAGTGTTTGTATGAAATGCTGACCCGGTGTCCCTTGCCTTACCTGGTCAGTGTCCATCATGTCCGCCAGGTCATTCTCTGACATATTGAGGATGGAGGCAGCAATGGACTTGGCTTTGATCATGGACTTAGCTGACAGGCCGCCCTTTGCTGCCACAGCATTGGCCTGCCTCCACCTCCTCCTCTTCATCAACTGCTGCTTAACCTCTTGAATGTCTCTGAGTATTTCGCTGGCCAGGGCCTGAAGGGGGAGGGAGGAGAAGCAATAAAAAAAGAAGAGGGTGATGAAATGGATGTAGAAAAACAAGAGGGATAGCTCTGCCTGGCAGATGAATAAATGAAATTGATCAAGCATGCGCCAGAGAGGCCTAGTACATTATGGAGGAATATTGAGTTTGACACTCTCAGATTCTCTTCGGTTTCGCCTCACGCTCCCTTGTAGGAATGTGGACCTGAGGGTTTTTTGCCCTGTCGATTGAAAGCTGAGGGAACACAGCTTTGATATCAAACGCACCCCAAGTTTTGCTAAAATCTCTACAGAATTGACAGAGAATCATGCATCAGAGAGAGAAAGACAGAGAGAGCTACTGAAAATACAGCCATTCATTTATTTATTTGCTTTCTGAATGTCTCACAGTACAACAGGGCAGCATAACACTGTTAATAATTAAGCTACGAGGAGCTGTTTCAAATGGTGCCCGAGTGAATGGCGAGTGAGACGAGGCAGGCATGGGACGGCACAGTTGTCGAGCGCTAAATGGGAGTTTGCTCTAAATACAGAGAGACAATTAAATGTTAAAACTGCCACTGTACACGGGAAAGTCAATAAAGTAAACTCCCCTTTGCTTCATTTTGAGCTTATTGATCGAGGCAATAATCTTCTGTATCATTCCCCTGTAAGCCTGCTGAAAAGCTGACCTTGGAATAGACGGTCAGATGAGAGATAGCTGGAGACAAGAGAACTCGCAGCATGCACACAAAAACAAAATAAAAAAAATAACAAAGAGCAACATGCTCTTAAACAATACACTAAATAACAAAACAAGTAAGGTGCATAGTGTACACCAACACACACACACACAAATAAAAACATATGAAAACACTCAAGTGCATTACAGTAACAAGGGTAATCACACACCAACAGTGGTGAGTAGCAGGAAACATCTCCATTCCTCTGGTTAATTTCACACAGGTGGACCAGGTGCAGTTTACAAAGCCAAAGCTGGCTCTCACAGGAGAGTACTGTGTGTGAGTAATGGGAGACCCCTAGCTGACAATATTCACAGTTTGCTATTTGGCTATTAGCAACACTGAATGCAAACAGGCAGAGCTAAGAAACAAGACGTATCTGAAAACCAATGTGAACGTATATCCAAGAAAAAAAGAATACATACAAGTTACCTCACTGTGATCTCTGAATACTCTTACGTAAAAGGATAAGCAAGAGTAACTGTAGTTAACTCTATTCAATTAAATTTCAATTCGATTCAATTCCATTAATTGCTACAGAGCTGCCATGTAGCACTGCAGCACCACTTCCACAGCCTGCAAAATATTTCCATGTAGGAGTGAAATAAACAGAATAGTGCTGGTTAAACAAGAACAGGAGCAAAAATCATAGCCATCGTCAATTTCCTGATAAAGGGAGACAGCTTTACCCCTTTTTTTTGGTGATCTAAGAGCTGTGTTTACCCTGAAGGAATACACAGCTCATTAACTAACAGCCGGAGATCCTATTCTTTTATTTACAGCCTAATAGATATTCACTGTCGCTAGTCAAGGGTTACATTCAATTGACCCAAACCCTGCATGTGGAATAATCCAGAAAGAGATTAGGGGGTGAATTTATCACTCATTCTCAGCCCTGGGAGAGACAAAGGGAGGGAGGGGAGTCGACACAAGAATTTGATTGTGCCCGTGCACATCCACTATTTGAATACCTACATAGATGATGCTTTGTGTGTGTGTGTGTGTGTGTGTGTGTGTGTGTGTGTGTTTGTCAAGAGCTCTTAGCTTGGCTAGTACCACAATCACTGCAGTTGGAGGGCCAATTTAGACAGGATGAGGATTAGGGTATAGCGATGGGGATCAAATGAGCAACTAACACACACCCACTTTAACAACTCGCCACCCCTGACCTTCTACGTCACTCATGTAAACACAAAAAGGGCCATTAAAAAAACATACGGAGCACTGCTGGGAAGAAAATGTTTTAATTTTGTTAGATTATGTAGGCACGGGAAAAAAACAAGTTAATAAGTGTTGTTTTTGTGGTCTACATACCGGAGTGAGGAGTTTAATTATGTAAGACCCTTTCACGGAAAGAGGCAAACAAATCATTACTTTGTAGTTTTTTGGGGGACAGTGTTTTACCATACACTGATACTGATTTCAAACAACACAATTTCTAATTATAGATCTTGATTTGGACATAACACACACAACACGCACCAACCTGTACCAACACTGCACTATGAAAGTGAGCTACAACTCTGGTGCATGAACTGTGGTGTAGTCACTGCATGCAGGGCCACTATTTAGCAGTTCAACAGCAGTGCTTACAGCCTGAGGCATGTGCAGGGGCCAAAAGGGTTTGCTGGCATACAATAAAAAAAAAAAAAAAAAAAACTCTCCGCATACACACACACACACAGGCACAGGCACAAAGACACAGACACACACACACACACACACATACACACACATACACACACACAGCCCTCCAGTCCTGATCAATACATGACAAGAGTAAATCTCCTCCGGACGTCAGGCAGTCCAATCAAAGGGCTTGGTGTTCTTATAGGGGATCACAGGAGCCAGGGGGAGACAAACAATGATGTGAATCCTCAACAACAACACAATGGCCTCACCAGCCTAGGGTTATGGGAATGGAGGAAAGGAGTGCTCAGAGCATGAAGGGTATTTGTATGTGTGTCTATGTATGTGTGTGCTTTAACATGTTACATCCATTTCTTTTTTTTGCCATATAAAGACAGCAATCATGCATGTGTGAATTTTGGTACTGTATGTGAATTAATGTGTATCTGTGTGTATGGGTGCACATCTGAAAAATGGTGGGTGAAATATGATTACTCTTTGTGCTGTAAAGAAAATCAGAGCTTGGAAAACGAAGTTGGGGACAAAATCGACCTCAGATCTACCTTAGATGCAAGATGGCAACTGAGGACAGCCATACCTGAAAATAAAGAAATGTTTCAGCAACTTGTGAGATTTCCTGGCTTATGATCCTGGAGGTAATGGATAACAGTCACTAAACTGCATTCATAACCTGCTACTTGATGTATGTGTGTGTGTGTCTGTGTGTGCAAATACACTGCCACCACTATCTATCTCTGCCAAGCCCTTCCCCGCTTTGACAGACAGGTGTCAGCTCGGCAGAGTTGATGGGCAGTCTTTATCAGTCCCTGCCAGATACACACACATGTGCACACTCACACACACAAACACACACACTTGCATGCATGCACGCAGGCACAAAAACACATACACACCTCAAGGTGATGGATTAGGCTTAGACAGAGACAACAGTGTCCATTCCCGCTGGGCACACAGTATGCTGACAGTGGTGCCCTATACCCCTTGTGCACCCTCTAATGTATGCATGCATGTGATGCATGTGTCTCCATATATGCACATGCACGCACGCACGCGCACACACACACACGCAAGCGCGCGCGCGCGCACACACACACACACACACACATATGTACAAAAATGTCTAAAGACATCTTCCTTTCGGATTGATGGCACTGGCTTCAGGTTTGTTAGTTCATTTGTTCAGGAGCTGTAATTTGATGAACTGAGATTCTGTGAGCTAGCAGTTCAATGGATGCCATCTGCAAGACCTGAGGTTCACTACAAATAACATTCAGCAAAAATGTTCACACAAGACTGATCTTGGGATTTCAATCAATCAGTATTGGATAGTTCAAATGAAGATCATGATAAATTGGAAACTTTTAACCCAGCCCGAGAATATATGTGCATACTGTATATACACTGTGACTGAAGTTGGTGAATATCAGTGGTTTATGATTTGGTTTGACAACACAAACACTGGTTTTGATCACTTGACCCTCTAGTACCGTGATGAAAGCGTGAAGCTGCTCCAGCTGGGAGTGTGCCTGGCCCAGCCGTCTCTGCAACACATCTAATGCTTGGGAGCTCTGCTGGGTCAAGTCCTCCATCTGCTTGGTGGCTGTCTGCTCGAGTGCAGCCATGGCCTGCTCACTAGCTCCCACACGAGCCTGCAGAGACCCCACGCGCTGCTCCTGTGGAGACACACAGCAGGCAGAACTGGTCAGCTGAGACCAACAATCTTGCTTTCTTTTAGAAAAAAACACATTCAAATTTTGCACAGTCCAACTGCACAGTCGTGGTGATGACATACAGTTCTACCTGTTGTATAATGACTAATAAACTTCCTTGTATCCTTGTAAATATGAGAAGAGGAATGTGGAAGTTCCAAAAATTTGCAGCTATGGAGATTCTTACTTGAGGTCAAATTTTCAGCTAGTCCATTCTTTGATTACTGTTTCAATACAGGACCAGCTTGATTTGAAAAAATAAATAAATAAATAAATAAATAAAAATATTTTCTTCAAGTGCTATAAACTGTGACCAACTTTGACAGCGTACTGATATAAAGAGGTGAAGTATCTCACACCTTCCTGACTGACGTGAATTTGTTCATGGTGCTGTGGCATAAAACAATATGTATTTCTTCAACATAAAAATCTCTAAAGCTCCTTTGAGATGTGTCAGGATAGTTCTTTTTTACCTTCTTCTCCAGCTCATCCCTCAGTTTTGCGCAGGAGGCTTCGTACTGGCTCCTCTCTGTGGTTGCCACACTCAGCCTCCTCTTCAGAGACTCAATGAAAGCCTTTCGGTTGGTGGCCTCCTCTGATAAAGTCTTCACCTGGAGAGAGGTGGAGGGACAGGGCAGCAAGAGCGTGAACAATAGGTGTAAGAAGAGTTAGAGGGGTAGTACATTTTTATTTTTTACATTTTTTTGGAAGAGATACCGAGGGCATACATTTATCTCAAGTTTTATTCACATCAAATTCAGGTAGGAACAAGAAGTAACTGTAATTGGTTCTGTTTCCCTTTAGTCATCCAGGAGACAAACAATAATCTTCAGGCTATGGGAAATGCTGAGCACCGCAGTACAGTGTTTCCTCTGTCATTCTACAGAAGAGCAGCAGACTAATTGAGTGCCATCTGACTGTGCCAGCTGTGATGTGCTGCCTGTACCTTCTTTTCCAGCTCCTCCACCTGCCCGCGGTGACTCGTCTCTGTGTCCTGCAGGAACTTCAGCCTCGTTTTCAGGTCCTCCACCAGCTGCCTCTTCATGTTCGCGTCTCTCTCCGCGTGGCTTGCCCTGGAAACACACACACAAACACGCATAAAAAAAAGGTATGATGCAGAAAGGAAAGAATATCTTCCACCAACACAAATCTATGCAAAAATAGGCATACTCGCACATTTAACATGTACATTGAGGGATAAACATGAGCGCACAGCACATACACAGACACACACGCACACACACTCACACACACACAAACACAGCACACACACACACAGTACTGGCAGGCACCATGTCCCCATGCAGTGCATCAGGCATGACAGCTCATTATGACAACTAAATACACTGGCATGCTGTTTGGGAAGAGGGTGGGGGGTTGAATAGGGATGCATATATAATTCTAACTGGCATATATTAGAACAAGTGCTCTGGTGGGGAATGCCTGCACTATGTGTGACTGGGGAGTCCTTTTTGACAAATGGCAGATTGTATCAGCAGCGACACTATTTGAAAGACTAATAAAGTCTTTAAATGTTTATCATTTTCAGTGCTGCTTAGCTAAGTGTTACACTAGCCATATATAACAATGCATCAGCAGGGGGACGTGGTTTGGGAAAAACTGATTCTGAAGGGAATACACTCTATAAAGTGTTGCTTGTTTGTCTGTTGTGCTACGCCGATAATACTCCCCTAAAGAGACGCAAGGTCCCTGTATTGTAAGCCGTTTGTGTCTTAACTGTTTCGAACATGCAGCATGTGTCACTTCCCATTTTGATAATCTGCTGTTTTGACATGTTTAATATTCCAATGCTCCGCAGAGCCATATTACAGTGGGGCCTTGTTTTAAATGGGCTCAGTATGTTAGCATGTTTTATTCTGTTTTCATAAAAGGCAAATATGAAGCATTTTTCATGGTTGTCTATACCGTCGGGAATCAGAACAAATAGAATAAAGATCATAAGGATGCAGTTAATTAATATGGTTTTTGCTCGTTTTTTTTTTTTTTTTTTTTGAAGATGTGGTGGGTTTCTCAGCCCCCACACACACCATGGTTTGTGTGTTTTAAATAAACAGATGACGCAATGCTAGGGCAAGTGCTTTCTTGTAAGTAAATGTCCCTGTCTCCCTAGGTGGATGAACGCCTGAGGGCAGACTGGCTAAATAAATGTGAGCTTGTCCTATTGGAGTGACATTAAATTAAATGAGAGAGGAGTCTAGCCTGGGGACTTTGGGGGGAGGTAGCGCTGGCTGGTTACCCCATGGATTTGGTCATTAATGAGAAAACCCATATTGAACCTTTCAGATGGCTGTCTGGTGTTGACTTAAAGACGGAGAGCAGCAATAAGAGTCCTAGAAGCTCCCTCTGCCCCAATGCTAATGGCAATTAGATCGACAACATTTATTTTAGATGTTCTCTTCTTCTGCAACCCAAAAAGAATAGAGGATAAAAAAGAATGAAGGATATATGGGGCTTCTGCCTGAGTGTGTGATCTGTATTTATGAGTGTTAGTGGAAAGAGAGAAAGAGAGCCTCAAACTACATTCCGATCACTCACACGTTTGTTCCCTTTGTTCTGCGCTTGTTGGCAATATTGTTCATCAAACATGCGTGTATTGTAATGATAACCGTCAGTGGTCTGAAGTGTGTGTGTGTGCGCATTAGAGAGTGCACATTTCTGTGTGTGTTGTTAAGAATGAAGTGCGGCTGGATGTTGCATGTGGCTGATAGACAACAGGGCTGAAGATGAAAGAAGCAGCTTCATAAATAAGGCAGGGCCCTAGTGCCGGATATTGACTGAGGACATGCCGGTGTACTTTGAAATTCATTTCTTTTTTTCCCCCTTCTCTTCTTTAAGGCGAAGCAGCCTTGCTCCCTGTGTGTGTGCTGAGATGTATATTTCAGAGACGTCTAGACATGTCTTTCATTCTGAGAAGGGGTCCCTCCATGGAGGCAAATGGAGTGCTAGGCTGGAGAGATGGAGAGTTGTGTGTGTGTGCACGCATGTATGTGAGTGTGTTTGCATGTGTAGAGGACAAGCTTGAGGTTGTGTTTGTGTGTGTGTGTGTGTTTGTGTATGTGTGTGTGTGTGTGTGAGTGACAAAAGCCTGAGGAGAGGCTGAGGCTGTCGCGGAAACTCAGCTGAGGGATGTTCACTCTGTCTAGCTGTGATCGGCTGTGCTTTGGTCACACACACACAAACACATAGCCACTGTGATTGTACACATGCCCTGGATGCATTATTGAGAATGGCAGGCAGAAGACACAACACGACATACTAGACAGAGGGAAAGATAGCAGGGAAAGCCAAGTTGTTTTTTTGTGCATTTTTCTAGTTCAAAGATGAGATCCTGATGCAGAAAGACGACACATGTCTCTTATGTCACTGTTCAAAGCTTGGACGTTCCTCCGAGTTAAGTGTTAATAGCTAAACATACCAAGAATGTAATTCATCACACGCTACAGTAAGGTGAACCGTGTAACTCATTAGGGCTTGTGGCCCACGGGCCACAGTGATGCTGTGTGGGTTTTAGTGTCATGGGCCAAAATGATCCCTCCTGCGGCACACACACAATCAATACGCTGCTTTGATCAGCACTCTGCATCAGCTCCTCACATTAGTAACACTGCACTTCATGACACACAGGGCACATGCACGGACAAATGCACAACACAAACAAACACTTTTATTCACTCTCTCACAAGGACGCACATAGGCACACACATACACAACACACAAACATGCATGCACAAATGATTCAGGCGGAGGAAAATCATGCAGCAGACTGAGTGCTGCCACATGGTGGAATCAAACACTGCAGATGAGAGCTGCAGAGATGCTGCGAGGGCACGGGTACAGTGAAGGAGAGAATGAGAGAGAGAAAAAGAGACACTAGTGGAAAAAGAGGGAAAGAAAGCAAAATGAGAGCCAGAGAAAATAGAGAAATAGAGAATAGAGAAAAAGAATTAGAGAGACGGGAGATAATGGGTGAAAGGAAGGTTGAGAAAATTGTGAGACTAACTTGTCCTGCAGCTGGCGGAGCTTGTCCTCCTTCTCCAAAAGCTGGCCTCGCAGGGCTTTGTTAGCCGCCACCTGCCTTGTGACCTCCGCACTGGCACTCTGGAGGGGGGCAAGGGAGGCACATGGTGTGTTTCTTAATGTGTATGAGCGGGTGAGATGGGGGTGGGGATGGCACGGCTGATGACAGGTCAGGCGCAGCATGCCTTCTCATTACAGTTACAGCGGGAGGGTGGAAGGTTTTAAAAGAGGTTAAGAGGAAAACTGTATTTTTGTTAAGTGGATGAGGTGAGGGGAGTAATTAGGAGAAATAACAATTTATAGGCCTACAGTAAACCTACAACGAATATCCTTTAATGGGGAATGCAGATGATAAACATAGGCATACATATAATTTATGTGCTAATATATAATTTTTAAAAAACGGCACATAGGCTTAAATCTTTTTGCCGATTACTGCTTTGTCTCTTTAAATTTGTGGCAGTGTTGCATCTCTGCAGTATGGTATAGTAACTGTACGATTTTATTTCTCGTCAGCCACAATATTTTGTATGTTATGATTAGCAGTATAATATTTGTTAGCATAAATGATAAATTAATGTCATTGCTGCATTGAAACAGAATATTGTTAGATGAGATTTTTGCAAACTCTGCCACGTTTATGCCTTACTCCTACTTTATTATTGCTATTTTTTTGTCTCTTGCAGAGCAGTGCACACGCATGCACACAGGAGACAAAGACTCATGGCTTCATGACTACAGGTTGGTTTCTGATCATGAGATTGATGGATACTTGAAAGTGCACTTTTTCTTTGGTTTAAAGGGCCTTGTGTCTCTTGTGGGAACTATGCTGGAACAATCTTTGACAACGCGCTCATTCAGAGCGTGCGCCCCCACAGCGCTTTCCTTGCCTCTCCCTTTTGCTGTCACCTGACATGACTCCCTGGGCTGTGTGTAACGACAGCAGCAATCTGCTCGGTGACACTGATGAGCTGGCTACGGAGAGTGTGATAATACTGTGGTACGACTAGCACCTCATTCCCTATGATGTAGGGCACGTCTGCACTGTTACTCCCCATTTCTCATCTCTCTGACAGGTACTCCATAATAAGATCAAATGATGAGAAACGCTAATTCATGTCGAAATCACATGCAATTTCAGATGATGTTAAGTGTAAATCCAAAGGTTCAAAAACTAGGTTTTTTCTTGTATACATGAATTGGAAGTAAAACCTTGACAGTTTCCTGAGAGGAGCATGACAAAATAGCATAGAGTAAAACCTTGCTAATCGAAAGTACTCATGGACTAGGCCTGTTCAAAACAGTGAAATGTTTAGGTGACAGAGGTTTTGATGCTTGATTAAGTAGCAGGGCAAAGCTACTTGGGAAAATACAAAAAACACATGAATTAGAAGAGTGCTACACCATATGCAATAAAAAGAAGAACTTACCTATTTTTGAGAGATCTTATTTTTTTATTTTGGCAAAAAAAAAGATTCTTTTTAAATCTTTTTTCTGTCATTAATTCCACTTTACACTCAGAGCACAAAATCAGAAATAACAAATTATTAACACTATCATGAGATTAAAAGGTATATCTCAAAGGAAGTGCACTTTTAAACAAAGCTTTAACGTGATTCATTAACCCCACTGCTCTAACCCCAGGTAATAACAACTAACCTTAAGTTTGGCTTGCAGTTGTTTGACCTCAGCCTCCAGGGCCTGGAGCGCAGGGTTGGCTGAGGCGGGCATGGCCTTGCCCTGGCAGGAGCACTCTGCATTTACTGGTACTGGTGGTGCTGCAGCTTGCTGAGGGAACGTGCTCTGCCTCCACTGCTCCAGCTCCATCTCCAGAACCTTTTTCTGCTGCTCCGTTCCAGCCAGGTCACAGGTCAGCTTCTGCGGATGGACAGGTAGGCAGAATTAGTAGCCTAGGCTACCGCCACCACTACCGACAGTGCTAACAACAAAAGCTGTGTCTATCAGTTGTATAAAACAAACAGCAGCCGAAATTTTTGTTAGTGAAGGCTGCGAGAGTTAAAAAGTAATGCGAGACATGCTACTGCTATGTGCAGCAGTGCTGGCTCTAATGAAAATTCAGCTTTCTCTCCATAACAGTGCAGATATATGAAAGGTTGTGAAAAAAGAAAATCACAACAGAGATAGTGAATTCCTCAGACATACAAGTCTTTTTTTAAAAAAAAAAAAACACACACAATACATGAATATGATAAATGTAGACACAAAGGTGAGGCAACATGTTTGAAATATGTGTTTGCCATGGGAGAGCTGCAGGCTCCACTTTAATATCTGGCCCGTGATAAAACTCTCTTTTTATGCTAATGAGTAGACAGATGATGCCGTTGCCCGGTCAATAGGGCCTAATTCTCACTGTGATTGGCATGCATAATAAAGCCATCCTGCAGAAACAGAGAGCACTTTGGGACAGAGGGAGTTTAGTGTTTGGTAAGTGGTTGGGTCTACAAGTGATGTACGATAATGTCACTAGCTTATCATATACAGCGCACAGTGTATCAGTGATTCTAAACATTAGCATCTGAGGTGAATGCTTCCAACCGCATATGTACGGTCAACCTCAAAGAAGCCCATCGCCTGCTTATTAGCAACGCAGGGCAGAAACCCACCTCGATAAGTCCAATTTAATACTGCCACAATTAGCTGATCTGGTATCATATCAACCATCATGCATGCTTAATGGCACAAATAGGAGAAATGATACAGGAAGATATGTGCTATACACATGTGTGGTAAATGCTCTCTCTCTCACTCACAATACACACACACGCACACTTGAAACCGCAGAGTCCCAGGGGTTTGCTCTCTGCTCTGCATACACGGAGGTTATTGATATCTGGTTGCTGGCTGACACCTTTTAATAGAATCCCTCTTGTTTTAGGTTTCCTGTGTTCTGTTGAAGATGCACATGCCATATCCCCAGAGAGAATGAGACACAGTGTGTGTGCGTGTTTGTGTGTGTGTGTGTGAGGCAAGGGAAGGGAGAGAGAGAGAGAGAGAGAGAGAGAGAGAGAGAGAAGGAAAGAAATTGGGGCCATGGCTATGGTGGCAGTGGTGCTCATATTAAGAGTGGCATTGATGACACTTCCTGTAAGATAGGCTTTGATTTCACAGGCCATTTTCAGCCCTGGTGAGAGATGACACTGACATGTACTGATAAATTGGGGGTCCATTAAGCTGGCAGAGAGGACATCTCTCTCTCTCTCTGGGTAGCATTCTCACCGTTGCCGTTCCAAGTGATACCCAATCATTAGCAGGATAAATAAGGAGACAGAGCCTGCTGAAATAGCCAGCATACATACAAATGTACACAGTCACACATGCACACACAAACCATCCTCAATTTCTCACCACAGTCAACTGACACTAATATCACCTACAACCGCTACAGCTGGCCAAATCTTTTGTGTGATGTGCAGCACAAGTAACATAAACTAAATCAAAATAATGCTTACGGAAGATACGATTCCCAGTTCTACTCTTGTCTGTGATGTGTCACAGGGATTAAGATGCATGATTCTGTCATGTGCCAGGCTTTTTGTTCTGTCGGTCATGTCTGTTTCAACTGTCTAATCCTGTGATAATCCCATCCCCTTACATGTAGGGGGTAGGGCAGACCACTCCACACTGTGAGATGATAAAATGGGGGAAGCAAGAGGGGACGTTGCAGTCCATTGCAAAGCGAGGTAAATGAGGAGGTAATGACTGAGTGAGGTAGATAATCCAGCAACTAAATGATCCTGTATTTGGATGATATGCGTGACCGGCACATTTCGACAAGAAGCAGAATTAGGGCTGGTACGTTTCACCTGTCACCTGAGGTTCCTCTAAGCTCCTTATGTCACCACAAGTTGCAAGAAAGGAGTAAAAAATGAAACACACACCAAGTTCAGAATAGAAACACCTAATTTTTTTCAGCATAAAAAAAAATGATTCAGCTGTTACTATCCAGAACTTTGTTGCAATAGAGGAAAAGATGTGTGCAGACGTTAAAATGGTCAGGATTTTCAGTCATTTGGCAATTATGGTGAAGGAACAGGGTGGAACTACTTAATGATCAGTCTGCACTCGATCTGTGTGAGTGTGTAGGTCAGACAGAGCAGGTCTGACAGTCATTGTGCTTTCAATTCCTGACAGAGAGGTCTTTGGGGACGGCATGGTGCTGGTGGTGACTGAGTGATGAAAGTGTCACCATGCTGCTGAACACATGCTCCACTTAGGATGAGACACAGATGAGGCAGAGCACAGCACGACATGGCAAACCTCTCCTCCGCCCCTCAATTCCTCTCACATTTCACCGACTGCACACTGTACAGCAAGTATCCCTCTGTTGTCACTCTCTCTTCTTCTATAACATGGGATGTTGTCAAGAAACTCGCACACTGATTAAAAGAGGGTATGTGTACAAGAGAGCCTTGCTGATGAAAAAGATTCAATCCAAAAAGTGCTCTACAGTGAGAAAAATAGTGCAAAAAATAGAAAAATGCACAAACAGTAAGGTTTTGGCCCTAAACCACCATTAGTGTTCAGTACCAAAATGCTTCTGTCTGTGTTTTCTCACTATGGAGCTTTTTGAATTAAATCTTTTCTTTTAGAAAGTTTCTCTTGTGGACATTTCCTTTTTTTAGTCAGTGTGCGAGTTTCTTTACCACATTTCTGCTCTCCTTGGAACCAAACCACACAAACATATATAAGGCCTTTTTTTTTTTTTTTTTTTTAACACCGCAGACATTTTTCAGATTTTCTCCTCTTCTATGATGGCATTCTGTACTTGCGATGGCACTGACAACTCAGCATCACAATCCACACTAACTGCTTGGAATGTATTCAAATAGTATGGATGGGAGAGAAGTAAGAGAGCAAGGAAAGAGTAAAGAAAGTGAGGAAGGAAGGAAAGAAGGAATGAAGAAATTACTTAAAGAAGGAGGGAAATGAGAAAAGATAAAATGCCAGAAGGAAAGAAAGAAGGCAAGGAATGAAAGAAGCACCGAATGACCAAAGGATCAGGAGATGGAGCAACACAAACAAGTCTCTGTGAAACTGCCATGCTACTTCTCACATGACAGCCCCTGTGGAGGCCGTCCTAAGCCAATTACAGGCAGAGAGTGTTGGACGGAGAGTTGGCCAGGACCGGCTGGAACAAGCCCAAAGTCCATCACCTCTTGCCCTTTCCAGAGAGGGCAACAAGTGCTGGATTTGGCCAGTCAGTCTGCTACAACTTTCTGTGGTGGAGTGGCATTAATACTGCAGGAGGTGAGAGGAAACAAACAGGAAGACAACAATTCCCTGTCTGTCCACTCACACGGACTAGTGTGTATGTGTATGTGTGTCATTACTGCTGGGCCCCGGCAATCAACTGCCAGGCTAGGAACACGGGCCACTTCCTGGGAAGCAACACTATGAGGGTTGCACCCTGACCTGTGTGTACAAGTCCAGTAACTCTGAACTATTCCATATACTAAACATACTCACACACAAATAGAGACACATGCACCTAATCAGGCCTCCAGCGGGCCGCGGCTGGCTGCTGCTATGTCTGCACTGACCAAAGGAGGCCCTCCTGCCTGTCTGAATAACAATTGTGTCTGTGCTGTGTGTGCATGCGCACATGCACACGAGTGTGGACAGAGAGACTGTGACAGGAAAGATACTGTTTAGGGGCCAGAGTACTTAGTATTTTATTTATACTGTATGCTAGGTCTAAGAATTTCCTACCTGGAGGCAGTAAGTAAACAAGTGGATGTGTGTGGCAGCAGACCCTGTGATAACACCGTCACTGCATGTGTGTCTGCACACACAAGTACACATGTAGAAATGTAACAGCTAGTGACACAGACTGTTGCGGAGAACTGGCTTGTTGAAAGATTCACCAGGAGGGGAGAACAGTAGAGAGAGAGAGAGAAGAAGACAGAGAGAGATCCTCCTCCTCCTCTCCTCTGCTCCGTGGTGCTGACCTCCATAGGCGAGGGTAGGCCTGTCAGCCACACTTATTAAGCATGATAAGGGCAAAGGAGCTGCTATTGCTGCACCCTCAGCCCCCAGCAAATACAAAAGAACCACAGAGACAGAAAAATAAGAAAACTTCCCTAGCCTTACGACTGTCTTTCCCCCCCGTTATCCTCCGCTTTCTTTTTCCCCAGCTACCTGTGTGAGCTGCTTGCTGCTGCAGAGTTTCTCGGTGAGGGAGTTGAGCTGTGCCGTGATCTTCTCATTGGCCTGCCGCAGCTCCCTGGCTGAGAGCACAGCATCTTTCCTGGCACTTTGCAGTATGTCAATGTGACGCTGTAGGGACTCCAAGCGCTGCTGCAGAGAAGAGGAGGAGCAGCGCTGGGTCTTCATCAGCGTCCTCCTCCTCCTGCTTTTCTCTCCTCTCATCCCTCGCTCCCTGGGCTCATGCTGTTTATCGTCTAACAGGAAGAAATACACGCAGGCACCTCAGAGTAGACAAGTGCAAAGAAACACTCCAAATCCCTATTTAGAAGCTACTGCTGGGAGTTGGCGGGCATGTGTGCAAGTGTCTCCGTGTATGCAAGTGAAAGTACTCAACAACTTGAAGATTTTCCATTTATAACCAATACAGGATTACTGAGCTCAAAAAAACTTGTTAGCTTCTCAGATACTTGTTTCTGATCAAGAGCTTGTGCATGCATCGGGAGTTTCTCCTGCTTCAATTAACAGTCGATTAGGTTTTTGCAGGTTTGCATTGATGTGAAACAGGGAAATTTATGCTACCTTGCTCCGGAACATCAGGTTGCCTTCTGTTTGACTCTGTTGCTGGCGCTTCGGTGTCTGAAATCAGTGCATACCTGTAGAACTGAAAGAGCAGGAAAATCAGAGACGGCGATAAAAAGCAACTGTTTAATGCAACACAACAGGTTGACATGTTGCGCTTCCTGAACGCTACTCGTAATGACATGATGATCACAGGGTCTGTTCAGTTTAACGTGACAAGACAAATCACCTTGGGCTTAATAATTCACCTTAACATGTTCACATGAAGCTTCGACTTGAACACTTCCCGACATGGATATGGCTTCTGACAAGTGCTTGCAAACGCTCCCCTTGTTCAATCACTGTCTGAATGCCCTAATTCACTTCTATGACATGTGTGAGCGTGAGTGTATGCGTGAGTGTATGTGTGTGACAGCCCCTGAGTGCACTAGTGTTTGTAGTGACATCAAAGAGACCCCCACCCCAGTTCTCTTATGTATGGAGGTCGGGTAGGGTTTGATCAGCGCCAGGTTTGATCACACAGTGCCTTGCGGAGTGGAGAGGAGCCCTTTGGTTTGTGACACAGCACGTCATGGGGGCCGGGGCTGTCATAGCGATGAGCCCAGGCGGAGCTGATGGGCACACGGAGCAGAGCAGGAGTGGGGAAACTGAGGGGGGATCTGAGAGAAAGGGTCCTGACAGCTCCCTGACTGCATGTAGAACAACAACCCCTCTCTTCCTCTCCACCTTCTACCTTGCTCTCCTCCTTCCTCAGAGACAGAGAGAGAGAGAGACATAGAAATAGAGAGTGAGAGAGAGAGAGAGAGAGGGGGGGAGAGACATTATCTTTAAAGGTCCTCCTTCCCTCTCTCTTTTTTGCTCTCTCCCTCATGGAAAACAGAGGAGTGTGATTGCTCTCTCCCTCTCTCTCTCTCTAGTGTGGAGCTGCCATATACTGCTGTGAAAGGGTTTATGTGGACAAAAGCAAGGGTCCAGGTCTATTGATTTCATGGTGTGGAGAAGAGACAAGAAAAAAAGAAGCGTTGACAAGTGCACAAGAGCAAGCCTCGGTGATTGTAGAAGTAAAGGGAGTGGCAAGTTAGATGCTGTACTGTGCAGTATGTCTTAAATCAAGCAACAAAAGTTATCCATATTGCTGAGAAATCACAAAAACCCAAGCCCAAAAAAAAAAACATCTACCTCTGTATTATTTGCTTTATTTGAATCAAAATATGTAAATTACAGAATGTAAGGACAGACCAACCTTTCGGACAGTGTATTGTCTATGAGGCCTTGTCCCCGAGGGCACGCTGTTCAGACTGTCTGAGTACTCTTCACCATTATCGCTGCAGAGAAAGGTGAGTAGGGTTATTACAGGCTGGGAGCTGAACCCACAACCCTGGTTCTGCAAGTACCACCCTCGGACAAAAATCCAATTTACCTTTTATGGTTGATTTAGTTGACATCAAGCAAAAATATGTGCATTTCGCCCTCCGTCTTCCAAAGCAAAATCAATGTCCCATCCAATTTCTGAGCTGGAAGTGTAAATGTGGGTGTAAATTAAGTGAAAAGCAGCAGCGCCTGGTGCTGATGGTGAATGCATCAACATGTATGAGAGCGGCTGTGGCCTTCATTAGCCTTCTGTGTGTGACAGACGTGTGTGAGAGGCACGGCTGAGCGGAGCCAAGCCCAGCCGCGTCTGATGGACACACGGTAAGGGCGTCCTGAGACGCACATGCACACATACACATACACATTCGCACTCACACACAGGTTTATTGACAGTGACCTTTGACGTGGAGGTGGAAGCCAGTGACATTTACGCTGGCGGGTTTATTAAGGTGGGGCCTGGGAGCAGCAGCAGAGGTAAAGACCACAGAGAGAGGATCTAACTGGAACATGACAGAGCTGGGGGATAGTTGGGGTTAAACCTGGCCTGGAAGGGGCAGAGGGACTTGCTGAAGATTGCTTATCACTGCCACTAGACCAGGCTGTCCTTTAGCTACCTAGTTGGAGTACAACGGAACTTGATCCGTAATCCAGACAGATCACCCCCTATGATGTAGCTCACGTGTGAAACCCTGGACTACTTTGCAGAATGTAAATATCATACGACTGCTGTAATTTTTGTTTTTAAGTGAATGCCCTAAATCTTGATGCAGAGTTTCAGCGAAAAGATAGACAAGAGAGACGTGTGCAATGTTTTACTCTGAAGTGCAAAATGAACACTCACATTATGATCACACGAAGAAAGCATGCTATTGTTCACACTGCAAAAGCAGTCATGACTAGTGGAGGAGGGGAAGAACTTAAAATATGTTTTAATTTCAGAACATGGACAAAAGTTCCTTGTTTTAAGTGATTTTGAGCGAGTTTTACAGAATAAATGGGGAGCAAAATTATGTCCAAAACTGATCCAAAAAAAAAAAAAGCAAAACCGATGTTTGACTGAAAACTTTGATACAGTTAGGCTATTTGCTGCACATCAACTATTATGCAACAGGTGAAACATATGCCAATGAGCTACTGATGAAAAATAATATCCACTTTAGTGGGACAGCCAAATACACCCCTGAAAACTTGGCCTTAACTGTTCCAACAAACAGAGCAAAGTCAGTCTGACAACTACATCCTCAGGCACAAGGAACCATCAGAGCCTTATTTGGGATGTGTTGAGACAAAAGGTGGATGAACGCAGTGCTGGCATATCATGACAATACTTCAGGGGATATCTGTGTCTGTATCTGTGCCTGTACGCATGCACGGAACCACAATATCTGTGCCTTTACATGACAGAGTGTGAGACTGGGCAGCTCAAACATGTATGTAGTGTCTTCCAGTGGCACTCAAGAGTGTATGTTTACACACACTCGCTACATACAGTATTATTTTTCCTACTAATAAAAGAATACAGTACAATAGTCTCTGTGCCCCCTACTCTTTCTTGCTCTGCTCTTCAACAAAACTGCTGATCTGTTCAAAATGGTCAGCTGCCTCCAGCAGCTCAAAACTTGAGAGAGGGAGCCAGAGGCAGACAGAAAGAGAAGGGGAAAAAAACACAAAGACTTGTCAGTAGCCTTAACGAGTCTGACATCTTCATTTGGCACTATTTAGGCCAAACCTCCTTGGGCAGAAATACTGTATTTCCAAGAGTGCCTACCAGACATATTGCTTGAGAAGACCCCTGCGAGATAAGAGACACAAAAGGCTTTACAGTACCTAGTCAATTGACAGCTGCCTTAAATAAGACAACATCTCAATTTAGGCCCCTTTTTCACAAATCCTCTTAAGTCCCCCTCTCAGGTAAAGAGTGCATTTGACTGCTGCTTATTAGTCACATGGAGAGGCATTAGGAAAGCAGGGCATGGCTACACCCAGTCCCTGGTAAAAGGCCTCATGTGGATAGAGCTGGGGTGGATTACAGTCTGATGAATTAGTTGGGGAGAAATGGTGAGTTTGTAGGACTGAGAGAGAGCAAGCGCGAGAGAGACATACAGAGAGGGAAAGTGAAGGGAAATAAATATCTGCGAAAGCTCTGAGTGTCTGAAATCAAATCATTCCGACCATCACTCAATAAATGTTGGCTCAGTGGCTTTTTGCATAAAACATACATGAAATAATTACTGTCGATGGTTCTTAATTTAGAGGGTGTTAAACAGCTTGTAGACATCTGGTACTGAGCCGAGCAGGGTCATTCAAAATTTATCTAACTAAATTAAGGCGAGAAGAGGAGAGAGGAGGGTGGGAAAGATGGAAAGAAGGGGGTATGCATGTGGTGGAGTGGGGTGTGGGAATAGGGTGGATAGAGGAAGGAAGGGTAGCGCACGTGAATCGTCATGCCACAAGATAACTGTGATCTGACTAGGGTGTGTATATGTGTGTGTGTGTGTGTGTGTGTGTGTGGTTGTGGGGTTGGGGGTGGGGGAGTTCTTGCAGGGGGATCCTTAGTGCTGTCAAGGGGGGGTTAGTGAATATGCAAAGGACCAGTAAATTAAATCAAACTGCCAAACTGTCAATTTCAGGGTAGCGTGACTAGTGCATGAAAATGGCATCACTGGAAGGTATCAAGGCATTGGCGGCCCTCTTATCCCTGGGCTTTTCTGGCACCAGTTCAACTTTGTGTGGAGAGGTGGCTAATTTTGCATGCAAATTTCAGTCAATAAGCTCCAAGCAAGGCGTCCCAGGATATTTCAAAGGATCTGACAGTAGTTTCCCCCTCCTCGCTCTTTCTCCTTCTCTCTATCATTCTCACTCGCCATCTTCTTTTTGCTCTTGAATACCAACTAGACAGACGCTGAAATTCAATCACCCATTTGCTTACGCTTTGCATATGCACGCTGTCCCCTCGATGCTGCATAGCCCCCCCGCAATTCAACCACCCCACCATCTCCACGCCAACCACCTAGAAAATAATGAGGCAGGAGGCAGTGAGGACAAGTGTGTGTGTGTGTGTGTGTGTGTGTGTATTGTTACCTATCTGAGCTCATGTCCTCCCATTCGTCCTTAGTGGGGCTGGAGCTGCGGCCTTGCCAAGTGATGGCTTGATTGGGGCCGACTGCTCGGTGGCTGCGCGGGCGTATTGGACCTCTGAGCCTGGTTGTTTTGAATTTGACCTTGCTACTAATGTTGCTAGCTACCCCACCTCCCCCTACTGGCCCTGCTGCACGGTTCCTATAGAAGTCCCTGGCCGCTCTGAGAATCCCCAGCTCCTGTCTCAGCTTCAGCAGTTGATGTCGGAGCTGGGTGGCCTCCTTTTGGGAGGTGGCCAGCCGGGCCTCTAGAACTTGGATCTCATTTCGATGCCTCTCCTCTGCCTCATCGCGAAGAGCCTCCTGGCTGCGCAAGCGGTCCAGGGAGGCCTGGAGACTGCGGCAGTTGTGGGTCAGGTCCTCGTTGGCCTCTAGTAGCTCCTCTTTTTCTTCCCTTATCCTCTCTGTCTCCTCCTCCAGGGACATCATCCTCTGCTCCAGCTGCTTAATCTGTGGGGATCAAAGGTACAGGCCCTCAATGGTACTGCGACTTGTTCCCAGTGTATCTGTCATCATTATCATAAACAACAGGGGAGACTTGAGTGCAACATCAATTTGAACAGTAAAAACCACTATCAGAAAAGCAAGTTCCTGATCTGACCTGCGTGTGGTAGCATGCACACAGGGATTTTCCTAGCCACTATCATTTTCTCGTATGATCAATTTTGTCTATCAGTGTGTGTATGTGTGTGTGTGTGTGTGTGTGTGTGTATCAGTGCATATAGCCTGCGTCTGGTTGGCTAAACCCATTTGGGGAGAACCCCCCACCCACCCACCTCTAGTCTGGCAAGGCTATGGACATCTGACTGGCAACCCCCTTACCCCTGTCACCCTTCACTAAACAGCAACCAGGAGCACTTAGTCTCTTTGTTAGATCTTTGGTGGAGACTGTTTAAGAGAACAGTGGATGCCTGCTGGGTTTGTGCCCCCAGGCAATTTTTCCCTTTTATTTGGTTCTCACTCTGCCCTCTGGTAAAGCACGGTACCTTTCAAACAAAATTATATGGCTATCCCCACTCTTGATGATCCACTGCCATGAAGGGAGAGGGGGGCACCATGTAAACTCGTGCAAGCAGGTGCTTTGAGAGCATGCATGTAAATGAGTGCACACATAACTAACTGCTCACCTCTAAAATTTCTTTCAATTATCTACTGTTTCCAGGCATAAAATAAACACCGTCTCCCCTACTCCACATCTGCAGTTATTATACAGTATTTAACAGTAGTTGTCATTCAGTAATAAAGGTGATGACAGTCTCCATTACACTGCCATATGGCATTTGTTGGCACAGGCTGCAATGGCATCATCTGCTATAAATTACTCCTCAACAATTTAATTCACTGCAAAAATAGTTGCCTGTGTCCCTCTCTGTCTTCTTCAGCATTTTGCTGTATGATTTTTAGGATGTATTTTGTTAACATCACAAGATTATTTGTGCAAGGTGCAATAATTTCAGTAAGGAAATCTGTTAAAGAATATTGTTTGTTTTGATTTTGTTTGTTTTTTTAATTGTAGCATTTTTTTTAACAGAGTCATTAAGCCAATTTCTTACTGACATTTGGCTTCGAAAATAGAGCTCACAGACCAAATCTTGACCCATGTGACTTCTCCCAAGAGTAAGAACACTTTCAAACCATTCTTGAAAGAGCAAAACCACATTTTCCTCTGGGCATTGTACTGTAGTCAAGTCTCTGTCGGGTTTCTTTTATTTCCAATGACAAAGAACACTTAGTGACGACATAGTGCTGTACCTTTTTTAATGACTGCTCCATTCGCTCAGAAGAAACAGAAGGTTTTTTTGGAGTGCTGCTTCTGACCTGCCGCTCCTCTGCCACTTTGTGAAGCAGTACTGCACAGGGGAACAAAGATTGTTATTGTGACATGACGTATCAAAATCTGGCTCTTCAGTCAATAGAATGATAATTAAGAGGGCACATTAAATCAATTAGCATTACTAAGGTCTAATTTCTTAACACTTCTGGCAATGTTCTTTTCAAGGCATACATAAAAAAAACCCTGGGTCCTTTTTTCCTTTTGCCAATCAAATCAGAAAGGAAAGCACAATCACTAATGTCAATTTCATAAGGATGTGAAATATCTATTGCTGAACCACCCCATCTTCTAAAATCCAGTCAAGTAGCCTTTTCAATCTGATAACCACAAAGAAATGTACTTAGCAGTACACCAGGAAATGGAAAACAGTGTTCAAAAGCACACACTGGTACAGTACATGCTGTGTGCAACCTCCCTCTGGGGATCTTAAACAAACGTAGTGAAGTGCTTGAATCCCTTGTGAACACACAGCCCCTGGCTGCACTGCTTTGTAGCCCACCATGTTTCCCCAATGGACAGCTAATCTCCACAGACTAACATGCTGCTTTTGTGAACTTCAACAGTGGCCTTGGAAAAGATTTGCATTAGGCTTTATGATAACAATAGAAAGCATGCAGGAGTCCAAGTGCTTAGGGATTTGATACACATAACAATATGCATGCATGCATGTGAGTGCACAGACACACGCAGACACAAACCAACAAGCCTCTGTGTCATATTTGACATGTACAGCTGCAGAACTATAAATAGCTTTCCTGCTCACCTAGATACAAAGGGCAAAACAAAACAATACAAAAGTTTCTGCCTTTTGTTCACTTCTGGTAAACTTTCATGGCATACGACCAAACTCATTTGTACAATGAGGCTGGAAACATTAAATATTCAGGCCCTTGACTTTTCAGGTCAGTTGACCTTTTGGAGAGTGAGTCGGAAACGAAGCCATAGAAGGAGAGAGCAAAAAAGAGAGAATATGCTCTGAGGAGCTCCTGCTCCCTCGCTTTGCATTTGACGACTTGCCCAGGGAAGTTTGTTACTTTGAATTAGCCAGCTCTTTTGTCTTCTCTGCATGTCACATCCAATCAGATGGAGCACCAAATAGGACAGGAGGGCTGCCTGTGTTCGCTGGGTACATAACCAGGTTGGGAGACAATTATCCAGCTCCAGTGCTGGTGGCTGGGGAGTTGGCACCTCGGCACTACCTTGATAAGAAGCCGTGGTGGCTCCCTAGTCACCCACCGTTGGAGGAGGTCCTGGCACTGCGGCATACATTAACGTCGCTCCCATGTCTCCTCAAGGGCTGCAGCACAAAGGCTCCATTCCTTTCATCTGCTGCTTTTTGTTAGTGTGATCCTGATGAGGAGCGTTTCAACCCTCCTTCTCTTTGATCAGGTCAGAGGGGTTGTACAGGAGTCAATGTTTGGGCCACTCACAAAAATTGTTTTTTTTTCTTCTTCTTTTTCTTTTTTTGTGGATGATATGGAGTGTTTCCTGTTTACTTTGTTGGTGACGTAATGTTTTAAAGTGACATTTTAAAGACATAATATTGTTTTGATTTATGTAGAAAATCATTAATACAATAAGTATGCCATTTGGTATCATGGGCCATGGCAGTGGCCCACCATATATACTGTATATTGTTCTCAACGGATTTCATGTACCAGCTGATTCCCCATCCTGAAGCATCTATTAAATGTAACCAAATCTGTATCCACTGAACAATGTTTGCTGTCTTTGAGTTTTTGATACTTAAGATAGTGAATGATGCAAACTTGTTCACCTACAGGAGCTGCAATACAAGGTACAAACTTAAAGATTATGAGTATCGTTGTCAGATATGTGACCTATGTCAAGACATATAAAACAAGGTGTGCTATATTTGGCTGAACTCATCACAATAATTCCATTGTTTGTGTTTTTTAAACGAACAAAAACATTTTATTTTTGTCAGATGATGTTCAAGGTCAAAGCAAATTGGGTATTGTGGAGCCAGCTATCATTCAATTTCATGTCCTTATATGAACAGTGGCGTTCAAAATAACAAAGTTCGGCTGATTCTAGGGTAGAGAAATTGTTTATTTGGACATATGAATTACTGTGGGTTCGCGGCAATGCAGCTATGATGCTACAGATTCAGAAGTGGCACTGCTGCCTCTGTGTAGTAGAAACATGGCTAAACTCAAATGTATAGAATCGTTTGACCTGCTACACACAAACTATGTGGTTGCTATAATGTTACTATATTTATATTAATTTTTCTATGATGTAAATTGTAAAATGGTGTACACATGGTACTCCAAAGTCAAAAGGGCAGATACTTGTGTTATATTGCAACATTTATATTTTGTAATTACTTGTGTGACCAGGCATAAAACTAAATCTCTCCTTTCAAAGGAGCCTATTTCCTAGAATTCCTGACTATAGATAGATTGTCAATAGGAGAACATCCACCAATTTAATTAGTGCCATCCTTAAAACCACAGGCTTGCAACTCCAACAGACACCATCACTGGTTGTGGAGTAAATTAAAGTGATCTAGCAGAGATTTGTTATTGAACTGGTTAATTAAGGCCACTGGTTATATTGGTCAGTATCTGACAAAAGGTTGCCGATTGGATTAAAAGCAATGTGCCTTATAACATTGAGAATGACATATGCAGACAAGATGAATACAACTTGATCTACCAATCAATTTGCAAGGAGTTGATCAAGTCTTAATTGAGTTGTCCTGTTAATTCCACTGAGAGTTGTCCTACTATTTCCTCTCACGAATACAAATGTGGCCTAGAGGTAAAAGCATAGCTGAAAGGTGCTGTTAGACATGTTAAACAAGAATACTTTCTACCATTACAGGTGCAGCATCCAGTCCTCTCTTAGATTCTCCTTTAAGCCTGTGGCAACGCCCTGGTGTGATAATGTAGCTTGTAATACAAAGAAATTAACAAAAAATAAATGGTGAAAAATAAAATTTTGACAAAGCGAATGAAGGACCACCAACAGACTTCCAGGATGTAAGGAAGATAGGAATCACCTTGGTGTTCATCACTGAGACAAAGGCGCAGCTCCTTCACTGTGGCTCGGTCCATTGCAGCCTGGACGCGCAACATATCCAGCTCCTCTTCCAGGTTGGCTCTGCAGTCAAACACAGAATAAACTTTTCCTAACAAAACAATGGAAACAAAACAATTTTCCCTCAAATATCAAGGCTGTAACCAAAAAAGACAACAGTCGCATAATGAGTATCTTTTTAAATATCTACAAATATCACTTTGGATTCTGCTGTGGACTCATTACTACATTACTATACAACCTTGATTTCACTTTTAAACTTGAATTGTATGCACCGGCTTCCCCTTCCAAAACAAGGAAGACGACACGGCAAAGAAACCAACTAATTAAAATGCTCTTTAATTCATCTGGAAATCAAAGTGACAAGTAACATGAAACACCCAGGTAGGGAAGTGGAGTGTGTGTGTGTGTGCGCACACATGCACTAGACAAACAGACTGAAAAGTGAGCCCAATTACCTCTCTGCAATTAGCTTTATTCCTGCTAAAGGCTAATTATAAGGAGCCATGCTCGAGACTTTGCACTTTCAAGTTATTATTAGGACCCCAAAAGAAGTCTTCTGAGGATACACGCAAGCCCCGCTGAGACCACCACACCTGAAACACACACCTAATTCCCCTCCCCTCTGCTCCACAGAGTCAGATAGAAACAAGCTCACGCTACTGTAGTGGCATTCTTCCCTCAGTTAACCTCATTACGACAGTGGGGTCTTCCCTCTGACTGACTTCTTGAGACATGTGGTGCAGTGTCTGTGCTATACCCTGTGTTTAAGGGGAAACAGTGCATTTGTGACTATAGCAAACAGATGAGCCTAATGCCAGTGAACTCAGACAACAAACCTATAAACCATTCCACTGATGTAATTATGCAAGATAAACCAAGAGATGTGTTTTTCCATACATCTGCCAAGAGAATGACTTGGGAAAAGTTATGGACATAGCAGAGGGAAGGGAAGTAATTAGCTTCTTAGCCCACACAGTCCAGTAGAGCCCTGATCTAATGGCTGACCGCAGCTTAAATAAGTACACAAATGACTCTCCCTGAGGTGGGGTGAGGAGGCAGATGGATATGTGTCACTCCTCTATAGATTTTCCTCTATAAATGAACTCCAGTCGATGAGGCCCCAGCACTGCCTTATGTGTCCAGGCTGTTAATGGCACCAACAAGCTGAAATATGCTGCATGTGGAAGGAACCTGTCCCATCTAATGTTTCTCTTTTATGCCTTTTCAGATGCTGATAGTATTGACGCTAAACCAGTGCTCATATGCAAGACATTCCATTTGGTTAAAGAATAAGCATCCTTTCTTGGATGAAGCAAGGATTAGATTGCACATGAAGCTTCTTGGCCTGGGGGCTCTAGTTTTCCACCATAACACTCTGGAGATAGAGGGCTATTGCATCCTCTGTTAAGCAACACCCAATCGCTACAGTGTCTACTGCAACCTGCCACAGATGTTGAATTCACGGGAAAATTACAAAAGCAACAGTGCAATAATGTCAATGAGTTGCCATCAAAACTAGTACATATACGTAAAAATAAAAATACTTAAACAGAAATATTTATTATTATTACTAAATAAAATAAAAGCATTTGGTTTGCAGGCCTGGTTGCTTCTAAAAACCCTGGCTTCAACTAAATCATCTTTCTAAAATTTTCTATAAGAGGTGAGCAGTGTTGACCAGGTCAGATATTCCTGTAGTAAACATATCAGTGATGAATGGTGTTTACAGCATCTTTATGTTTCTCCTTCTCTATCTAAAGCAGCACTGTCTCTTAAGACCCTCACTGCTGCTGAATTAATGAAACATACTAAAATATATTTTTTTCAACTGCACAGTTTTTTTTTTTTTTTTTTTTTTTTTTTTAGAGATAATGCAAACTCCTTCTCCTCATGCCCTCTCTCCCTCAGACTCTTTCCTCACACTTTACAGCCTTTGCTTCCCTGTATGAATATATCATTTGATAAACAGATGTTTACTTTCAGTCTATTTTGGTCCCTTATGATTGGGAGAGGAGAAATCCTGGGAAGTGGATGCAGCACAGGCTGAAGTAGCATTACGCCATATGTAAAGAACAAACCTCAAGGAGCAACATTTAAATCTGCATCACATTATACCTTCCTGCTGGTCAAACAAATTTAAGGCTTGACTCTGTTGTCAAAGTTGGATCACAAATAGCCTGCAGTTTAGGTAAAATGAAACAATGTTTTCCTGTCATATCCCTGCTAACACAGTGGAAAAAAAGGTCCACAACCCTGCCTCCTATACTTCAAATATTTTTTCTTTTGTTCAAATGAAGCTAGGTGAAAATTTTTCAATTCCCTCACAACTTACCGCTTCACCTAAGGTAGAATAACACTCAGCAGGCATGAAAGCATAAGAAGTTTCTCGGCAGAAACCAAACTAAAGGCAACAGACAGCTGTGTTATGTTTGGTAATGATGTGGTCTCCAATATAAGTCTATGTCTCGCGCCGCTCTTTTGGCCCTGTTTGTTAAAACCCTTTCGCACTCATACGGTGCTAGAATTCCAGCCCTGAGCCATTCACACCATGTCATTTGATCTCCTCTCTACCTGTGCTGCAGCTAACGCAGCTTAGAGCTCGAACTGCCAGCCTCCATCCACAAGGGTGTACAACAGTACATCATCTACGACCATTGTGCTTTCACACGCCAGCCTCCTTTTGGTTTCATGCTCAGCACATAAAAATACACAGGAAGAGCAGGGAATAGGGGAAGAAAAGGAAAACACTTCTGGCATTTTCATGGCTGGGGAAAGAATCTTGTTTTTTTTTCCTTTGTAAGGGAGGAGGCAAGACATGATTTGAGTCAGAGGGGAATTCCCCTACGGTTAAGCTCAGGCTATAGGGCTGTTCAGTCGAGGAGGGAGTTTGGGTGGATAAGCCACTGCTGTCAGCAGAAATGGGCCTAGTGGAGTTCACATGGCTCGGTGCTGTATTTTAGCTGTGGGCAATGCAGCAGCAGCAGAAACACCAGTGATTCTCTGAGAGGCAGGTTCTCCAGCCACAGGCCACTGATATGAGAGGTAAATGGGCCTTCATGTAAAAACCACTAGTGGAAATAGCCTAGGATGCCCAAAATATTCCATGCTTAAGAGGCTTTTTGTTGATGCCGTTAGGCATCCTAATATGAAATGAAATAATGTTATCATAATGTTGTCTTTATTAAATGTGAGGAAAGGAAAGACATTTGTACAGCTAAATAGCACCAGTCCAGTGAACGACTATTTGAGTAGCAGAACAAACAGGTACAGTGTTTTAATTATGTGGGGACTATTTTGCTAGAGTCCGGTTCTTTGAAACTGCTCCATTCTTTATGTTCCAATTTTAACTCTCTATGAGATGGGTACTAAGGCTTAATGGCGCTATGAAGCTTGTGTCATGATTACCAACGAAATGTAAAGCAAGTTTTTTTTTTTTTTTTAAATTAATTTAGAAAATATTTAATGAAGGGGAAACTTGTGATCTGATTTAAAAACATGCATAAAACATTATGTGTGCGTTTGTGTGAACAAATGTGTCCCTCCTCCAACTAAGCTCTAGTCCGGGGGGCAAAAGACACTCATTACTTCTAATACCTTTTAGCAAATCAAGATGCAAGAAGAAATAGCAGAATATGAGGAAAATAAGGGTAAACTTTATTAAACTTAATTAGAGTCAACGTCGCCTATTGGGGGTGGTTCATGTCCATAATGGTCACTCTCACTAGAGGAGCTTTCACTGCTATTGCAGTGTAAATCATCTCAAAGGCTTTTTCCCCAGTAATCGCTAGCTAATTTATGCTTTGATGTCGTCTGAGTGTAGCATCTTAAGTCTGAGGGTGCACTGCATGTTTATGTTGTTTATGGGACCTAAATAATCCCTGCCTCTTTTTACCAACAGACCTTTAACAACAATTAACAAGCACGGACATGGAGTGCTGCAGACAGATGCATAATGAGGCAGATAAAATGATCCCACGGCGAATCAACATTCCTAGCCCACCCTGCCTGTACTCACTTGCCAGCCATCCGCTACAACCAGGAGGAAATCTCAGTCTGAATGCAGTCTTGGAATCCTGCAGTAAACTAATTTATTTGTCTTTGCAATCAACTTGATTCAATCATCTACCTCCAGAGTGAATTTGCTATTTTTTTTTACTTGGGGAAGTATTAATTGTATAAATTGGTCTTTATGTTCCACTTCAATAGTGTACATACTTTGGTGATTACAGAAAGGACAGGTGGAGTTGAAATCATGAGCTGGCTGAAATCAGTAAGTGAAGTGCCATGGACAAACTAAACCTGATAATATTAGTCATTTCATATTCATTATAAGTTTAACATTGCTGCATTCACACAGGTTAATGTAGACAGTAAGCTGTATAAATTTCAACAGACTGGACGAGAGCAAGACAGCAATTAGGTGAGGCCAGCAGAGAATACCAGAAATGTCAACAACACTAGCCATTAGAGTTTAAATAAATAAATAAGTAAATGAATAAATAACTTTTTGCACTCGTGCGCCACAACATTACAACCAGATGTTATGCAGACACTATGTAAATGAAGAGAAATGAACAAGGAAAAGTTAATGATTTTGTTACAACAGCATATATTGCATGATAGGCCTAGGAAAAATGACCAAAATATCAACAAAAACGGCTGACACATAGCAGATGATCAGCAGTGAGATGGCTGGAATACTTTATTATGTATCTCATTCTGCTGTCATGCCATCCTGCACCCTCACCCAATTTTTCCTGTGCCATCACAAAAATGCATCTTTGCTGTCTACCTGTCTACCTGCTGTCTACAATAAATATCTAAACTGTGCACCCCTTTTCAAAATTTCTACTTTTATTGTCTTGAGGTCTAGTATCAAAATCCACTAAACTAGACTTTTTCCACTTTCAGTTGATATTGAGTTGATATATTACTATACTATATTAACTGTATATGGGTGGTTGACGTGACATGGCCTTTTTGTTATCCATAGCATCAAACACACACCAAAAAAAAAAAAAAAAAAAAAAAAAAAAATCAATTTGTCAAAAAACTTTTTTTATATTGTTCAGAGTTTTGTTCTGCTTTATGTGAACATACTGGACATACATGCAATTCATCAGTCACTTCACAATTTTCAACCAAACATGAGAAAATGTTTATATAATATAGTGTGACTGAGTGTCCCAAGCATGTTTCACAGAGTTTAAACTTAAATAAAACTAAGAAAATAAATGCAACTCTCCTCAATAAAATACTCAGTGATAATACAGATGTCTCTTTGTGATGCTGGTATTTTCCAATCCAGGCATAATATTTTGAGTCAGCTATGATCAAAAAGATTTTGTCACAAAAACTGATATCATATGGTATGACACTGTTTTATGATATTTTACAGGCAATTGTTTTTAAATCCTTGGAGAGGAGGGGTGGCGGTTCAGAGCCCTTCTCCAGTATGATTTAGTGTGATGTTTTTTATATAAACATGTCAAAGATAAATAACTTTTTTCTTATTACCACATTTAAATCTAAGTTACTATATTGCAGTGGGTATGCTGTTGGCATGCTAACATATAACCTCAAGGCCCAATTTTGTGCTAAGTGCATGAAACCTCATATGGTGTGACAGGTTTTGCTTGCCACTCCATATGATATGAACTGTATTTTCCTACAGACATAATAATTATTCATTTTAGTTAACAGTTTTCTTCTTACGTTTTATAACTAATAACTGTGCTTAATGTATATTTGTCCTTTTTTGTCCTTCTGTGTGCTTAGTCAAGCCACTGTAGCTCTTCCACTGGAGAGCTCCAACTCCAGTCAGAAGATGTCACATCTCGTGAACTCGACCTTGAGACAAGTTCAAATTAACAAGAAAAATGCAATGAAGGACAGTTTGTTAATGTTAAATATGATGACAAACTGTACGTGAGACAGATCATGGAAATAAATGGTGGGGGCTGCAGGTGAACTGGACACAACAACGTGGAAAGAAAAATGCCTTTGTCTGTCCAAACAAATCAGTCTGCATTTTCTATCATCTCAATCAAATCGTATGTGGAATATCAGAACCTACGCCGTGCAGTCAGTTTGCCATGCTGTTAAAATGTGACAGCCTTATTTATGAAGATGAAGATGAAGATGAGAAGATGGGTAAGGAGTACAGGAGAGGCAAGAAGGAGAGGAGAGGAGAAGGGGGAGAGGAGAGGAGGAGAGAGGAGAGGAGGAGAGGTGAGGGATGGGGTTGGAGAGGAAAGGGATAGAGAGACAGGGTATGAGAGGGAACAGACAGAAAAAGGAAAAGGGAGAACAAGACAAGAAGAAAGGTAGAGAAAGTGGGGGGGGGTATGTCAGCTGACATAACAAGAAAGACTGAGTCTACTCATTTACATTTGTAATAAATGAAATCAATTGAAATGGAAACTGTATTTATTATTTTGTAAATGACTGTTTGCTGTACAATGTTTAGTGGCACAATGTTCCACATTTTTGTGTGATTTTTCTTGAGTGAACAATCCACGTTTTTGCACTGACACACTGTGGTGTGGTGCGGCTCATCCTGTGGTGTGACACAGTATCATTTGGTATGACATTCAAAATTGTGACAATAAAAAGGCTTTGTTGGTGATGATTCATAAAAAACTCAGTGGAACACATACAATAATATCAGCAAGAGTCACAAGCATTTTTTTTTAGATTTAGAACAGGGTTTGTCAGATGTAGTGGATTTTGTAGTGGATAGTAATGATAAAGAATTATGATAAATTGAGTTACTGGAGAAAAGTATACCCCATTTTCATTTTGTATACGATAACCTTCATGTCACACCAAATGACGATTTAAGACACTTAATAAATTCAGATTCTGTGACTAAATTGAGATTCCAATACAAAATCTAAAAGACACACATATATTACAGGAAATCTAAGAGTCAGAACAACACACCTCATTAATTTTCCTGCCTAATATTTGATGTTTTAAAAAAAAACCCTTTTTTTTCAGGCTGAAACGTCAACCACCCATAAACTGCGTTATCTAGAACTACACATACAGCACACATTTCATAATGTTACAGTTCACATTAAGAAAACAACCACGACTGTCAGAAACATCTGTAAAGTAACAACTGAGAGTAAATACATGCCTACTTTTTACAGTGCTGAAATTGCAGGTGACACATAGTTTGTTTTACCACTTTTAGGATTTCTTATTTCCTCTGTTCTTTGTTGGTTATTTTGAATTCTATTTTCATGCTTATTTTGTAAATTCTACTATATTGTATTATATTATATTACATGTGTTTTTGTTTTTTCCCTGCTGAATCATATTTCTGGACTCACTATGACAGTCAAAAAGAGACAATATAAATAATCTAATGATGTGATTTCTGTAGAGATTTCTGCAGGGCATGTGCTCATTGTCACTTGGGTTGAAAACATGTTCTGTGTGATGGGCAGTCTCACTATTCACCCTGCCACCTTGCTGCACATTCTAGCTTGAATGTGCTATTTTTTACTATTATATTTATTGTATCATTAGTATATTTACTATAATCATTCTTATTATATTCAACAACATTATTATTTTTCATCAGTTTATTTTATTAATCCATGTTGTGGCGGAAGAAAGCACTGATCCCCTGCCCTCCCCCCTTCTTTATCTCTACATATCTTCCCCCACTACCACCTTCCATTGTTTTCATTTGAACTTCCTTCCAAGAACCCCTGTAGATCATTCATTGGTTTTCCCCTGGTTTCATCATTCCTGTATCCAATGAGTAAGAACTCTCTACTGTAAAGAACAGCCCACTCTGTTAAGGTATAAATTTGTAAGTGGCCACCCTAGAGGTCTCTTGTTTTCCTGGTACCAGAGCGCCACGGACATCGGCAGGCCTCTTTATGTGTAACAACTGTTTAATGTCTTACTTATAAGTTGGCAGTCAAAATAAATCTGGTAAAAGAAAACTATTGTTCATCGTCTGGTTCCACACATGAAGGCTGTACATTAGTTGCACCTCAACTTAGGAGAACAATGTGAACTTGGCCATTTAACATCATTCCCAAGTACAAGGGTAAGCTGAGTTCTTAAGCTATAAGCAATGTGTGCCCTACAACATTCATGAGTCATGAGCCACAGGGAGCTACAAGCTACAGCTACAAGAGCACAAGAGCAGACCTGTTTCACCTTCTTCTTCAACCTCTTATTCCGCTGGGGGGGATACAGGGGCGGGAAGGGGGGCATAAGCTTGATGACCTTCCCTCAACACTGTGGGGACCCACTGTGCAGGAGTTATCCCGGCAATATTCATTCTGGGAAATGGTCATTTGGGCCTCAAGATAGTGTTTACAAATACTGTTTTTGGAGGAGGTGATAGGGGGCATCTGTGCACAATCTCATGACAAAGTGAGAAAATAAAAGACAATGAGCAAGAGAAAATGAGAGACAACAGAGAAGTTAAAGAGAGACCGTCTTTTAAGGCCTAACACTAGCCATTTAAAGCGTGATAAGGGGCCTTTATAGGGCCCAAAATTCTTCAGCCGACAGGAGGTAATTAGCCATTAGCAGATCATTGCTAACACTTATCTACCACAACCTTCACGAGGACAATCATTGTAATACGCTCAACAGAATAGCAAGCTGCAACTGACTGCCCCAAGAGCTACTGGCCGCCGGGCTAAGGTGCTTATTGTTGCACTAACATGGACCCCCTTTTGCCTTAAATGTTTGCTATCAACAAAAATTTAAATTGCTGGGAAGCAAAGCTGCTTGATAAAGCTGTCCTTGCCTAATTACACACTGCATGGTCCTTACCCCATCTATCCTGTTCACTCCTGCTCACAACAGGCAAGGAGGGAAAAAGAGTTAGTGTTTGGAGGGAGGAAAGGCAGAGGTGGAAGAAAGATGGGCAGTGTGCTTTTGCTTGGTTTATCACACTGAGCTGGTTAATGGTTGTGAGGGCTGAGGCCAAAGGCCCAGATCACAGAGTATATGTAAGTGTGTGTGTGTGTGTGTGTATGCGCATGCATGGGTGTGTGTGTATGTGCGTGTGCACCCTGGAAGGGAGAGTTTTTGTAAAGCACGAGTTTAAAGACCTCAGCCAAGTTTACTTTGTGCCAGCCAGCCGGGCAGGGAGGGGCCCTGGGGATGGGAGTGGAGGAGACGAGGTGGAGGTGGTTGGGGGCGCATGAAGGGGATCAACACTAACCCCGGAGGACAGGACGGTTACACAGCTAGGAAGGGAGCCAGCCACTCTCCATCCCTCGTGGTTTCCCTCGCAGGTCAGTTCCAAGGACCCTGTGTGTTCACTGTAGTCTGCTTGCCCCCCATTCCCCACCCCCAGACCATCCAGTGCTTTGCTCTGCTCTGCTCCAGCCCTGGCCAGGCAGGCAGGCGGATGGACATCCCTTAACAGGCAGTAGCGGCGGCACTAGGGCTGCTAGCCTGTAATTAGCTCAGACAGCTCAGGCTTGGAGAGAGGCAGCCGGGCTACATCATAATGAGCTCAGCTGGGATTAGGAGGACAGGGCAGGGGGGTGAGCAGAGGGGAAAGCGGTGGAGGAGAAGGGGGGGCAAGTACCAGAATTCTGGCCTCAGCCTCCTGCAGCATCACAGAAGGCCATGGGGAGGCAACTGGGAAGAGGAGCGTGTAAAGGCACAGGATAGAGGAGAGAAGAGGTGAAGACAGGTGAAGGCTAGGGGGAGAGAGGAGAGAGGAAGACAATGGCTTCAGGCCAAGCTTTGTGTAGTATCTTAGAGGGTCAGTGTTCGTGGTACAGTTACAGGGGCTTCTCTAGATCAAACAAGACAGTGGCTACACTCTGCCAAGAGACAGACAGAAAGACAGACAGAGGGAGCAAGTGTGAGACAGAGCTATATGGAGTCTTGATGAAAAGCATCACTTGCAGAAAGAAGGCACTGTAATTAAAACAGTCGCTTAGCTCTAGGTCACCCTTCAGACTGTTAACACTGCCACAGCCACCAGACTCGCACCATGCTTTACTGACACTTATTTTTTGACACTAATTCCAGCAGTAGTGTGACAGCAGTGCAGAGTTTGTGCAGAGATTTCACAGCCAGAGAATCCGGTAACGTGATTTCGCTCCCTGCACTTTTATGTGTGAATTTTCAGGCAGCCAATTTTACAAATGAGCACGGAGTCTAATGATCTTGCTTTGGCCCCTGCTGGCTGGTAATGATGAGGAGGGGTAGGTGAATGCTGTGAAGCTGGGAAGGACACGCTCAAATTTTAACACCCACAAACTGTGGGGGACAGGTCGAAAGGTGAGATGGAGGGCAGAAGTTGGCAGTGGGAGTATATGTCTGTATGTGTGCTTGTGCATGTGAAAGGAAGAGGGAGAGAGACGGAAAGATTTCACAAACATGCGAACATGCAACAGTCTCCTCAGTGTCAGCATGCGTGCACATGTGTCTGTGTGTGCGTGTGGGCACACACTCAAATGTCCAGTGAAGGTAGTAACTGTGTGTGAACCTGACAACTTCAGGAGCAGATAACTTACTTTTCGACGGAGAGTTTCCTGGTGAGGCGTTTGAAGTAGGCCAGCTCATTCCACACTGCATCGCTGTTCTCGTGTCTCAGCTGCCATGACTCTGCACGTTGCGTCCTTTCGCTTGGCCTGGAGACACAAACACACACACACAAGCAGACAAATTAATGCATATATACAGAGGCAAGCAAAAGCACACACAGACAGAAACTGAACAGACAGTTGTGCATACTCTCTCTCTCTCTCTCTCTCTCTCTCTCTCACACACACACACACACACACACATGCAAACAAATACTTAAAGAAAAATGGTTGGTGGTGTACATTACCTAGCTGTCTCTGGCCAATTCACATGGGGTGCTGAAGCCCCTTAGTCTCACCCTGTTCTTGTTATTCAGCCATCTTTAGCAGTATTCAAATGAGCAGCCTTGACTTTGACATTTCTGTGGCAAATCATGTACACACACGTATGCATGTTTGTTAAAGCCCAGGGCACTGCCCATGTGGCAGGCCAATGGAGCATTCCCTGTGTGCCATGCAAATGTAAATAATGGCAAAAACACACTCACAAACGAGGTCATTCAAATGTCTACACCTCACTTATGAATACTTAATGACACTTTTTGCACAGTGGCTGCCCCCCACAACTCAACTGCCCCTTCAACACACACACATTCAGTCATTCTTGCCCCCACCACAGCCCCCCAACTCATCAATCAGTCTTAGCCTAGCGCACCACTCCAACCCATTCAGTTCCAATTAGCCTTTCATTTGCACGCTAAAACAGCTTCTGGTGAGAAATGCGCAGTTTGCAGAAGTAGCACAAGAGAAGAATCCCGTTTTTGTCACACCCACATGGACACACAAACACACACACACACACACACACACACACACACTACAGTTTCTCATTTTCACTCAATCAATGAGGTAGAGGTGTGAAAATGGATTGTGAGGGTCGTTGCTATTGCGTAGGGCTCCTTTTCCCGTGGTCATTATTGGCTATGTAGACGCCGCCACGCTACGCTAATACTAGTTAAGCCCTGGTTCCTGGGAGTTGGAGGCTACTGAGGAATGGCAAATGTTTTCATTTAATACTGCTAATGCCCCTGTGAGCAATTTGGAGCCCTTGAACTTCTTCATATAGTGCATGAGCGAGTGCGTGTGTGTGTGTATCTGTAGCCTTGAGTTAGTTTCCCAGAGTGCAAAGCTCCTTAACGGATAATCTCACTATACAGCCACAGAGATTGATGCACTTTTACTTATTCAATCGCAAACTCAGAATGTAAACGCACTGTATTCAGGCTAAAGAGTCTAAACATTGCACAGAAATGTAAGCATTCATGAGAATTTACCCACAGTTGTGTTTTTATTCTCTCTCTGTGATCTACTGTTTCAACTGCATGCCTTACAAAAGGTGTATGAAGCATTATTAAGTCACGGTAAAGCTTTATAAGTTTTAATTTGTTTACAGTGGGACTAAAAGCTGTTGAACATGGTGCCAAGAGAGAGCTATCTTCTTCAGGCCTCAGTGCTTCCTCCCCTATGGTATCCTAGTTTCCATTATTAAGCAGGAGGAAATGGAGAGAACTTTTCCACGCCGCTGCGGCTAATTGCTCTGATTCAGGGGGAATCTGTTTATGGGCGCAACTTTGATCAGAGTACGGATGCTTTAATAACCTTTAATTTTATTTACTCACCCCCATCATCCCAGTCTGATTAAAAAACTTTTTCCCTCCTCTAATATAAATAGGAAGTTGGCTTTTTCCCCCCTCTCTTTTATGCCATTTTGGGAAAATATGGAGGTAATGGTGAATGGCAGGGCAGTTTCGTTGGGACTGGCCAACTGTGCACTGGCTGCATGCTGATGAGCCAATGGGCCCTGCGGCTGCTTAGTGATTGGCTGGTTGCTCTATCCTGGGCGGCACTGGTTATCACACACTGCTAACGTCACTCAGAGGCTGGCCTCACACTAAGAGTCAGCTGGTCGAATTCAGTAACCCTGCTGATGACAGATGAAGGTTGATATTATATTAAAGGACCAGAAAACTGGGATGTCCAAACAGCGAGGCTTATGACTAAATAATATCTTTTATCTTGAATAAGCGGATTAGCGGGGCCAATACAAATTAGGAATGACCTCTCCTTCTCCCACACCCCAAAATACACAATAAAGGGTAAAAAACGTGTTCATATGCAGGCTCGTACGTGTGCGGCAGGTAAGGAGGCAGTCTTATTATACCCTGCTCTTTTGGGGGTAACACAACCGACCTCCCACATCTTCCAAAAAAGGCAACAACACAGCATGGAAGCTACTGGGAAATCCCTAACAAGCTCAAAATGCAATGAGACTCAACGCCTATCCCCTCTGACTTGTTAGGGCCCTGATTTCCCAGCACTAATGGGAGTGTTTAAGTCATTTTCTATTGTCTCCCATTCAGGCTGGCATCACCCCAGTGGGTTTAACAGCTATTTAAGGATGGGGCTTAATGCCAAATGAATGCCAGGATCATAACATTGAGTGACTGGCTGATGCCATGGAGGGCTCTGTATGAAAAGGGCAAAGTTGCCTATTGCATCAATTTTATGTCAAATCAGTCATGAAATACAGATACACTCTAGCCCTGGGATATAAAACGTATTATGGAATTGTGGATTTTTAAAACTGATTTACAATCCTACAATCTTTCGATTCTTGCTGTAGAAATATTTTTTCTGCTCCCATGACCCAGGTTTTCATACAAATCTTTGAAAAAAAAGTATATTTCACCAGTGAGAACACTTCTTTGATAACCTGCTAAAATACGACAGCGGCACAAATGGTGTTGACTCTGAGAGTCTCTCTCTTCATCTCTCTGTCTGTCTTTGTTCCCACTGTCTCAGACACATGCTGTTGAGCCGCACTGAGCTGATATGAGCCGAGTCGAGCCTAGCGCTGAGCATGCTCTCTCACTGGCTCCACTTTCACACGGGCTCACATTGCACCGCTGTTTTCTTTAATTAACCCAGAGAGAAAACAGCTGACGGGGTCAACACTTTGCTCCCGTGTGGCCACCAGACATACGCACCCTTTAGTTACATTTTAAAATGTCCTCAATGATGCTTTTGGGGAGGAAAGTCAGAGAGAAAAAGAGAAATGGAGAGGAGGGGGAGTGTAGCAGAGTACAAGAGGTTCATGTTTATGACGCGAGCCCCTCTTTGTGTGAAAACCCTGTGGTTTCTGGTGAAGACAGCGAGTCAAAGCAGGAAATGGCCCTCTCCCCTCCTGCCTCCACAGGCCTTCTCAAACACCTTATGCCCCCCAGGACCAGACACCTCCAGCCTCCAGCTCTCACATTCTAATGAATGCTCAGGGAGAGAAGACGCAGAAGTGTACACACACTTGGCACAAAGCGCCCCAAATTGACTTGGCTTAAAACCTTGGAGCTTTTCAAAGGCAAAGGGAGAAATCTCTCCCACTTTCCCAGATCCAGCACTCAGGTCTTGTCAGACAACATGCGGAGAGCAACGGGGCCCCGAGACTATTTGTGAGAGGTTTCAGAGAGTTGTAGTGTTTCACAAGGTCTTTTAACATAAGGCGAGGTGAGCTATGTGCTTTAAAACATCCCTGTGTGACTGCTGTTACGTGGACCTGGAAGTTATCTGGTCTGTCTCGCACATGTACTTACAGGTTCTGTATGTTGTGCGAGTGTACCGTGTGTATACCAAAAGGGCCTGTGTGTTACGTGACACCCCAAAACACTGGATTTCAAACACTACAAAACCGTATATTACTTACAAGATATTTGATTCCTCCATTTCTTTCAGCTGGTCTCTGACTGTCCTATAGTTGGTCTGGATCAGACACAGACGTTCACGACGTTTATCATGAGCCCTCTTCAGCTCCTCATTCTCCTCCATCTGCAAGGCACAAAACACCAGTTTTACAGTTAAGCCTTCTCACTATTTGGCTTGTACCTTGGTTTTTAGGCCACAGTTAAGCATGAAAAAACAACTGACTCAGGACTGAAGTCTCTTAGTTAAGACTGTTAAGATAATGCCATTCTCTAATTTTAATTTTAAACTTCGAGAAAAACCTTAAGTTGTTTTCAGACTGTCTGAGGTATTGAGGTACATTGTAACCCAGACATTTTGTTAATGCAAAATTGTGATGTGAAACTGTGATGGGCGAGCTATCTCATTTGTTACAGTATTTCTACAGCAGGATGAAATGTAGCTAACATCATGTTCATTTTTCTACGCTGTCATACATTGTCACAGTTTTGTATTGATATATTGGATTTCAATATATATATATAGACATACACTACCAGTCAAAAGTTTGACACACCTTCTCATTCAATGTTTTTTCTTTATTTTTACTACTTTGTACATTGTAGATACATACTGAAGACATCACATATATGAAGCAAGATATATGGAATTAGGTAGCAAAGAAAAAATTGTTAAATAACTCTAAATATGTTTTATATTTGATTTCTCAAAAGAGCCACCCTTTGCTTTGTTGACAGCGCTGTAAATCCTTGGCATTCTCTCAATGAGCTTCATGATGTAGTCACCTGAAATGGTTTTCACTTCACAGGTGTGCCTCATCATGGTTAATTAGTGGAATTTCTTGCTTTATCAATGGGGTTGGGACCATCAGTTGTGTTGTGCAGAAGTCAGGTTACTACACAGCCGACAGCCCTATTGGACAACTGTTAAAATTCATATTATGGCAAGAACCAATCAGCTAACTAAAGAAAAACGAGTGGCCATCATTACTTTAAGAAATGAAGGTCAGTCAGTCCGGAAAATTGCAAAAACTTTGAATGTGTCCCCAAGTGCAGTCGCAAAAACCATCAAGCACTAGCGCGAAACTGGTTCACATGAGGACCGACCCAGGAAAGGAAGACCAAGAGTCACCTCTGCTTCTGAGGACAAGTTCATCCGAGTCACCAGCCTCAGAAATCGCAAGTGAACAGCAGCTCAGATCAGAGACCAGATAAATGCCACACAGAGTTCTAGTGGCAGACACATCTCTACATCAACTGTGCAGAGGATAGAACATGTTTAGAGTTATTTCACACTTTTTTGTTTACTACATTATTCTATATGTGTTCATTCATAGTTTTGATGCCTTCAGTGAGAATCTACAATGTAAATAGTCATGAAAATAAAGAAAAAACATTAAATGAGAAGGTGTGTTCAAACTTTTGACTGGTAGTGTATGTGTGTGTGTGTGTGTGTGTGTGTGTGTATGTGTATATGCACTCCTGATCAAAATCTTAAGACCAGTTGAGAAATTGCAAGAATTTACATTTTGCACTGTTGGATCTTAAGAAGGTTCTAAGTAGAGCTTCAAAATGCAAAAAGAAGAAATGGGAGTGAGACAAAAAAAAATTTGAGTAAGCAGTTTATTGCAAACAACCATTAAACTGAAATAGGTTGTTCATCAGCTGATCAAAAGTTTAAGTTTATGACATGGCTGCCTTTAAAAGCCCAAATCTTGGCAAAAATGTGGATTCAGTGTCATTTTCTGTCAGGTATCCACACTGTCATGACCTCCTGATGGCAATGCTTCTTGGCAATAAATCTTATACCGCTGGAAAGCCTGTTTATTTCCCTTTTAAATGGTGCCACATTTGTAAGGAACATGCATTTGTGGGATGAGCAGCAGAGCTGAGTATTTGGGTTGTGCCCATGAAAAATTTGCCAAATCTTCTCTGCCAATGCCAAACAGCTTATTCTGCCATTGACTCTTGTTTGGTGTTTGGTAGATTGGATGATTGAAGTTTGAAGAAACAAGACATATTGGCAATTTAACAATTTATTCATTTAACAAACAGGAGCCTCAGTAGCCTGTGGAAGAACCATACACAGCCACAACAGCCTGGCACCTCCTCCTCATGCTGGTCAACAGCCTGGTCACACACTGCTGTGGGATGGCATCCCATTCTTCAACCAGCATTTGTCGCAAGTCAGCCAACGTGGCTGTGTTGGTCACTCTGGCACCAACAGCACACCCAAGCTGATCCCACGAGTATTCAATGGGGTTGAGGTCAGGACTGCTGGTAGGCCATTCCATTCTCTCCACTCCCAAATTCTGGAGGTAGTCTCTGATAAACCCTGCTCTGTGGGGGTGAGTGTTGTCATCTTGGAGGATAGAGTTCGGTCGCAGACTGTGGAGATATGGGATTGCCACTGGTTGCAGAATCTCATCTCGATATCTCTCTGCATTGAGATTGCCTCCAATGATGAGCAGTCTCGTTTTTCCAGTGAGGGAGATGCTGCCCCACACCATCACACTGCCTCCACCAAAAGATGTTACTCTATCGGTGAAGCAGTCAGCATAGCGTTCTCCGCGTCTTCTCCACACTTTGACCCTATGATCCAAATGCCGTAGGACTGGACTCATCGCTGAACATAACGTTCCTCCACATGTTCAGGTTCCAGTGCACGTGTTGCCGACACCGGCTCAAATGGGCCTGACAGTGAAGGGCAGTCATGGCAGGCCTCCTGGCAGCCCTGTGAGACCAGAGATTGGCTGCGTGCAGTCTGTTCCGGATTGTCTGGGCAGAGAGCCGTCGGCCATATCGTCCTGCAAACCTTGACTGCAAATCTGTAGAAGACAGCCTATGGTACCAAGTGCTCACAGGATGAGGAAATGGTCTTCTTGGGGTGTCGTCTTCTTGGGACACACACTTAGTAGCCTGTTTCTGACATTCCCCGTTATATGGAACTTGGCTTTCACTTTGGAGATGGTACTAGGACTCACTCCAAATAAGACCACAACTTGGTTTTGCAGAACACCAGCTTGAAGTTGCCCTATCGCACAGGCCCTATCCAGATCAGTCAAACGTAACATGACGATTCTTGGAGCAGACACCTACTGACCACTGTAGCAGGGCCCATGCTCACAGGTGTATGAGCATGGGCCCTGGGGGTACCAGAAGCTCAAAACAAGAGTCAATAGCAACAGCAAAATAAGTTGTTAGGCATTGGCAGAGAAGATTTAGCAAATTCTTCATGGGCGCAACCCACATACTCAGCTCTGCTGCTCATCCCACAAATGCATGTTCCTTACAAATGTGGCACCATTTAAAAAGGAAATAAACAGGCTTTCCAGCGGTATAAGATTTATTGCCAAGAAGCATTGTTACAATGAAGAAATAATCTACCAAACACAAATTTCCTTACTTTTTGTGCGATGTATATACACACACACACACACACACACGGCTTTGGAATTTGTTGGGGTGGGTCATTGCCAGCTATTAAAACACAGCAAGACTGGTCTCTGGTTTAAAAAGAAGAGTAAGAGAACATATAGATTTTCCTGACAGGAGCAACCTCTCCCAATCAGTTTGACCTTAAGAGAGAGGGCGATGGAGAAAACACTTTCAACAGGCAGGACAAACAGAAGTAGAAAGACAGCAAAGAAAGAGAGAGAAAAACACCTGATGGAAAAAAGAAGAGAAGGAAAAGGAAGGCAGAACAGAGAAACAAGAAAGAAGAAAGAGAGAAGAGCAAAAAGGAAAGTGAAAGGAAGAGTGCAGGGCAGGTTTCTGCTTGAGTGGCCAGGGCTGGGGAGAGTTGTCGAGCGCTTTCTGAAGGGAAGGAGCTTGTTTACTGCTGATATGACACGGCTGCCCTGCAGAGAGGGAAATGCGAGCCCTCAGCCCTGTTATTATTAACAAGGACAAAAAGAACAGAGAGAGCACACAAACATGCGCCAGACACAAACGCGTGCGCATGGCATGCACACACACAGACACAAGTACGGACGTACACACACTCACACCAATGTGACAAGTATGGATTTTCCGTAGTGTGGATTATTCACAGAGGACATCTGCAAGACATCCTCAGCCCCTTCCAGCAACCCCCCAACCCCCCAAACAGGGCTCTAATGAAAGGGGCCAGACCAGGGTAGAGTTAGCTGGTGGAACTAGGGGCTGGGGGAGGACAGAGAGGAGTCGAGGCTGACTGATTGATTGCAGAGGGGGGCTGGATGGTGCGAGTGGCAGGGCATTAGCCACATCATGGCTTCCCAGGCTCCTTATAGAGCTCCCCCTGGGCAGCCCAGCTCTGGTCATCAGGCCACAGACCCTTGCCCACCGATCAATACACCCCCTCACTCAGCCGCCATACACATCTGTGGACGTCTTCAAGCTGAAAAATAATTACACAGCAACTGCTACTGTTTACTTGAAAGTCTGTGGGAGAAAAAACAAGGCCATTATTGTAAGAATTGTTTGTTTGTCTGCTGCTGTTAGCTGCTAAGGTCAACGTGTCAATGGTAAAGGCTGGCGTGCCCAATTTGAAAGGCATTCTATTGGAAAGAATTGGATAGGATCAAGTGGAGAACAACAGACCGGACAGAGAGAAGTACTGTATTGTAAGATGCTGGAGGTGAGGCTTCAGCTGCAACTGATGGGAGGCGTGATGTTCTGTGCCAAATGCAGGCAGAGGATGTAACCACTAAATCCTGCCTCATTGAATGAGATCACAGATGTGAGTTGCCAATCACAGTTTTTCTGCACATACCTTTGCTAAATGCCTCTCTACTGGCAGACACGTAAATGGCGCCATTAACTAAGACAGTCATGCGTGTCGCCTACGTCAAGCATTACTGTCAGGTTGAGTGTCTGTCAGTGATGTAATTCAGACACTTGGGATCTGACAACAAAATGATACCTAATGTGTTCCCTGGATTGTGTGCAAAGGGAGATGACCTCTGCATAATTGTCCTGTCACTGGTCAGTCTGAACATACAGCAGGGGAAAAAGACGGCGAGGATCAAAGCATGAGGGGAAAGTCAGAAATAAAAATAAAAAAAATGTTAGGGCACAAATAAAAAACTAAGAGATGGCAAAAGATAACAGAAAAAAAGTCCAAATTTGAGAACTGAAAAGAAACTAGGGTGAGAGGAAAGCAATGAAGTCTCTGCTGGCACAGAATGTGAGAAAGGGGGAAAACAGTAAGACCAAAGAAAATAGTCGGAGAAAGACGTCAGCATGCATGTGAAGGTTAAAAGAGCAATGACGCTGATTCGTTTAAGGGGGAGAGCCCAAGTCCTGCTGCATCCACTTTCACCAGAGCAGCTCCTTTCCTGCTGCTTCACTGCCCACGCACTCTCTGTAGGTGTGTGTGTGTGTGTGTGTGTGTACATAACACAATGTTAGAGAAGGTCATAGAGGAGGCAGTGGCAACAGTAGTGCAATTGAACCCTTTGGAGACTGTGACTGTTACAACACTGCAGATCTCCTTACAACCCAGCAGCCAATAGCTGCAATCATATGAGAGGTAGTGGCATGGAAGTAGCAAGAGAAAGAGTGTGTATTTTGTGTATTGATGTAAATTAGTTACCTTCAATTGAAGCAGCTCCTCAAGGTCCTGAATCCTCTGTTCCACTCCTCTTCCTCCTTTCTTCCTATGACCTATCTTTTCACTGCTGGCTGGGGACAGAGACCTGGACCGCTGCACAGGTGTACCCTGGGAGTTGTAGGCAAGGAAGCACTGGGGTGAGAACTTGGGCAGGCTTCAACTAGACAGACAGACAAAAACCCATGCAACAATTAACATCTGTGGAAGCGCTGACTGAATGCCAATAATGGAATTATCCATGTTCATTTCATTCCCCTCTCACCTTGAGTAAAACACGCACACTCTCTACTTCTTCTTCTTCGATACACACACATGCACACACAAACAAACATGCTACCAGAGGAATCGAGCAAGCAGGAGCAGCAGTCCAGAGGAGCTGGAGGGAGGAGGTTCAGTTGTGTGTGTGTGTGTGTGTGTGTGTGTGTTTGTAGATGTGTGTTTGTAGGGGGGAGTTGCAAGCAGAGAGCGCCAAAGGTTTCTCCCTGCGACTGGCTAATGAGTATGTTCATTTCCATTTACATTGTTTCTTTGACAATAATGATGTCCCATTAGGGGAGACTAAAGGGGCTATAGATTCCGGAATGTGCCGGGCTTCATTACAAGAGGTGGGCAGGGAGGCCGCTCTAATTGCTCTACCAGGGGCCTCCAGGTTACACTTGATAGGACAACTGGAAGAGCCGCCGACTAGGGGGGGTGCACAGTTTGCTAGCCAGCCTCTTCTGTAGAAATAAATAAAGAAGTGGAGAAGCGCTGGGGCCGCGCTGTAGAAAAGCAGTGGGAACAATATGCTAGCGGAATATGAATATGAGAGGATGGGAGGCCCCCTGCGGTGCTAGGCAGAGCTGACCAGATGGCAGGCTAAAATATGCAATGCGACTAAATGCATGGCAGTCCTTGGACTGGAGTGGATGAAGAGTACAGGAGGAGGAGCTGGTGGAGAGAGGAAGTTAATAAGAGGACGGCGTATCAACCAACCACCCTGCCTCCTGCCAAAAATCAGCCGAAGTGACTCTGAAGTGCCGCTACAGGTCGTATTTTCCATTGAGTCCACATATTTGACACTTGTTTAATCACAAAATGTTTATATTCATTATGCCTGCCTGGTACACAAATTTCAACCTACTGGTCACTGTATGTATGTAAAAATATATGTATGTATTTTTACTGGATTAGAGTAATTTAATCTGATGCTTCTATTTTCAGGGAGGAAGTCTTACCACTGTGCTCTCTCAGTGGAACGAGTGTATGTTTGGGAATGTGCCTAAGGGTTGTGGTTGATTCCAGTGACCTGGTGCCCTGTTCTGCCATGATGCCTGCATGGGTGCCAACCATGTGTTCCAACTCAGCCTTAATGACTCTATGCAACTAATTAGAAGATTGATCTACATATTCCCGATGACTGGCAGGCCAACTGGCCTAGTCCATGTGTACGTGGGGAAACAGAGTCCGAAAGGGAAGTCTAAATCAACTAAAAGGTCTTAAATTCAAAGTAAAGGTGAATGACCAACTATCAAATAGTGGGCCTTTCACCTTTACCTTGTAAATAGTGTGGTTGAATCCTCAATATTAAGTTCCCAGATGGAATTACATTTTGCATATATTTTATTTAATGAATATCTGAACCCACTGCCCTATATGTGAGTACTGAAGAGCAGAAATTACAGTGGGTTTTAGTGTGAAGGAGCACAGACGAAAATGAGCCAGGAACAGTGATAGATGATTGAGGCCTGCTGCAGATGATCTCTCTGGTCCAGTTGGACGCTTGTCTGTCGTCTGCCCTGCCACAGGTCCACAAGACACATTAATGCCTTCTGCTTGTGTGCGAGGCTTTGTGTTGTGACATTGTTGTTTATGCTCCACCAGACAGGCCTAAAAAAAAAAAGAGATCCCGAGGCAAAGAGAGATGTGCCCGCTGTCTACCTCGCCTCGACAGCTGGCTGGCGGCCACGACCTGACCTGCGCATCGCACCCTGTAATGGCTCTGTAAACATTAGAGAGAGCAATACAGATGGAAGGAGGAGGGCATGAGAGGGAAATGAGGAGAGGTACACTTCTAAACTGTTTGTGTGTGCAAGAGAGAGAAAAACTGTTATTTACTGAGGGGTCAGTGTCACTGGCTCTGGAGCAGAGAAGAAACATTTAATCGAGTACCTCCCTCCTCCCTTCACCTCTCCTCCACCCTCTCTCTCCCTCCATCTCCCTGTGAGAGGGGTCACTGTCATCAATGGGGCTCTTTATGATTGCAGCCGCGTGTCATGTGCGCGTCTGGAGCTCTCAAAGCACAACTTGTTCAGGTTCCTGGGTGAATAGGAATATTGTACACATACACACAAGCACAGGACAAGACACATAGACACATATGTCCACAAACATGCAAACAAACACACACACACACTCACGCAAATGTACACCATCACTCAAAGAATTCTATTCAAGCCGCACAAAAACTCAAAAGAAAAGACCAAGGGACTTTGCCAAACAAATGACTAATGTAAGAGACGGCAAGCTGAGAGCCAAATGTTGCAGGTAAACAACCAGAGACTCGGTGTGGTGCGGCTCCTACAGTATAATGGAGCTGGCTCCTACCGACAGAACGCCTGAGTGAAAGTGACAAAAACACGGTGATGTTTATGGAAAGCGCAGGAACAGCATTTGAACTGAATAAATTATAATTTGTCTTGCTCATTACACTGAGCCACTAACTTAAAAAAAAGGATCTGTTAAATAAATTAATTTGAAAATTGAAGGTACAATTGGAAATTGAATGCAATTTCTTTGAATTGTGATTATTTTTTTATTTAGCTTGCATTCATAATTTCAACATTGTTTTTTTTCCCAATTCGAATTCACTTTTCCTCATTAAGATCTCGTTTCCTGAAGCACATGCAGGCACATGGGATTTACATTTCCTAACTGAGAAATGGAGGGCAAGAAGGAGTGCCAATAGTAGGATAACACTCTTTACTTAGCCAATCACAAGCAGTGTGCCACTGTGGTTTACCTCTTCAGCAAATGACTGAATGAGTTCCATTTTCCGCACTTGGTCAAAGAGTTATAATTAATTTGCTTTAGTGAACATTGTATCAACTTCCATCTGTGACTTAGGATATATACTTTAAGTCCCATGTACCTGAGTGTCTGTTTCAGGAAACTGGATCACAATGAACAAAACTGAATTTCAGTTAGGAAAATGCATCTGCAACTATGTCTAATATTCAATAATTACATTCAAGATGTTGCATTTAATTTCTGAATTGAACACAACTGACTGGGACAGAAATCCTCCAGCATCACATCAGTAAAGGCTCAGGCCTGTCCAAGTCGGGCAAGGACACTCAGACTTATGGAATTTTTGTGAAATCTGTGAAATACCTTTCCAGGGGGTAAGTGTCAATATCAATGTAGATTCTTGGCATCAGTACTCATTTAAGACCACAAAATATATGAAAAGGTGTTGAAAAGGTTTGAAATTCCAGCAAAGTAATTCTAGGTTTTCTGCTAGTGTACATACTTTTGTGAGAGAAATATTTGAGCCAATTTTAGTGCCTATGGAAATAAAAGTGACAAGCATAATAATTGCACCAAATGTGACAGCATACATTACAAATGAAATATTGTGGTGCGACAAAGATGCCCGAGCCAACAAATCATATTCTCTATATGTAAAAAACCTGATCGTTTTGGGGCAACGTCATTTTAGGACTGTTTTTTATCAGTTAAAATGAAAATTATGATGCAAAATGATCACTCCCTCTAAAATCACAATTATCACAATCGCAGTATCTCCCTTTTTGTCCCACTATCAACTTTAAGGTATCAGCTGGTGTTGCAGTTCGTACACTTCTAGGTAAAAAGCTCTATGTACAGTGTGTGTGTGTGTGTGTGTGTGTGTGTGTGTGTGTGTGTGTGTGTGTGTGCGTGTGTGTGTGTGTGTGTGTGTGTGTGTGAAAAGTCTGTGTCTTTGGGCAAAGATGACAGAGCCCCCAGGAAATACAAGCATTTCAAACAATGTCAATACTATTAGTTTCTTATGCACAAAATCATGTCGTTACTTTTCCTTGAAGCTATGACGAGGGAGAGCAGTCCAAATCGAATCATTCAGAGTGAGTGAGGCCATCTAGAAACATGTCCTGCCAAACTTATGAGTGGAACACTGAGAAGATCAAAAGCTTCTTTTTGTTCATAATGTACTGGTGAAGCGGTAAATTAGCCAGTGCCTGAGCCCAAGGCATGCGTGAAACCCGCAGCACACGCCAGTCCGGTCACAGCAGGAGGGGCATCAGTGTGTGTGTGTGTGTGTGTGTGTGTGTGTGTGTGTGTGAAAGAGAGAGATGGCAGGTTCAGGACAAAGGCTGACAGAGGCTCAGTCTGATCAGTCACATGACTCTCACTGGCCCATTTCCCCCGCATATTCATTCTCTTTGATAATTTGATCTAAGCTAAGAAGCAATGGACAAGTGTTGTGGACATGTGAGCTGCTCTCCTTCTGTCTTTGACATGACTGGTGGATGTGTAGTGTCAAGGGTCTTAACCTACCTGCTGTCTTCTAGTGGAATCAAGGCTAGCAGAACTGGGTTTAAGGCCTTTTTGCTCTAGCTCTAGACTGGCATCTGAGCCCAGGGTTGAGGCTGGGTCAGAATTAGGGCTAGGCGTCAGGGCTGGGGCATCAGCCTGTTCAGGCAGCACCTGTTAGGAGAAAGACAAAGTGTGAGAGGAAGAAATGGAGACGGACAGATAGCCCAACGGAAATAAACGCATGGGCCAGCTACATCACACCGTGTTAAGAGTGCCATTCAACCACAATCAGACTTTCTGTTTTGGAAAAATAAACTTGGGAATGGCACTGATCCAAAATGAAAGCCCACCCTTTACACTTTCATACAAATAGCTACTGGTGATTTAGTTTTGCATTTCTGGGCCAATTTTGTTATTTGGTGGTGTATGTTTTTATTCTTGTGCAAACTGGCCAAATATAGATAAGGCGATGTCAGGCTGATATTTATCAGAAGAGCAACAACGTCAAAACAATAAAAGAAAAAAGAGAGAAAAAAGAAGAAGAAGGTATCAACTACCTAAAATATCAGCAATAAATGTTCAGTGAGGTAGACATGCACCTTTCTACACTGACAGCGGCCTCAGTCATCCATAATGCAATGCTGCTGGAGGACATGTTGCATTTTAAGTAAGGGATGGTGCTGCAATCATAAACACTAATAGTCACAACTGACTGGCTAGCTAGTTAACTAAATATACAGGTGCCCATACAGCCAGCTGAGGGAGACGTAGGAATCACTAAATGGAATAGAGGTAGATGATCCAGGTTGAGGGGTGAAGTGGGTACAGTGGCAGTAAAATCTAACACTGTGAAAGTACACAGGGTGGATTTTCTTTTACTATAGAGGGGCAAATCCTGTGGCATACCCATGAGGGAGTGCAAACCCTACACTGATCTTTGTGTAGTGGATGTCCATTACACGAGGATGTGCATTACACTTCCATCAGCTGAAGTCAACAACCAGATGTGTTGTGTGGCAGTGGGACAGCTGTCTACCAGCCCCTGCAGTGAGGTGTATGCACCATCATAAAATCTATTTATCAGTGTCTTGCAGCTCACTCCATTAGGGACCCCTGGGCCTCGGCAAACCTCAGCACACGGCAGGGACCACCAAAACAAACTGAAGGGGACAAGGGTACAGCAGAGACCCCACCCCTTCCAGCTCAAATGTATGCACACACATACAAACATGTGCAGGCTAAGCACACCTCCATAATGCTACTGAGCAAGCATTACCTCAAAATGTTGGGAATCACGTCCTCTATGTGACCTTTATATGATGCACTGTCTTGACACCTGTTTTGCTAGTGGCATCAAGGATACTTAACATAGCCCTCTGGCTGTGGCGTGTGTGTGTGTGTGTGCGTGTGCGTGTGTGTGTGTGTGTGTGAACACAGACCACTATAAAGGACAACTAAAGTGTGATTACAGTTTTGCTAATGTTTTGCATTCCTTTATTGCTTTATGTCACCGTAGATCAATTTCCCACTAGGTTTATGACTGAGATATTTGCTATTTTACCTTTGCATAACTTGTCTAATATTTTAAAATAAATGTTGTGTAAATGACTTACAACCAGGAAAGAAGAAGTTAGTAATTTTAAGAAATAATTATATCCCTGAAAAGGCAGGCCAGGAATATTACCAATTTGCTGTATTAGTTGTTGCAACAGCAGAGCCTGGCTGTGAACGTGTTAAATACATTTTATTCTTATTCCTGTTCATTCTGATAAGCCTATGATCTTTTTCTTCTTGTGCCATCATCTAGCAAAACTTTCAGTTTGTGAGTGCAACTACCTAAACAGAATGCGCTTTGCATTGTGGGGTAAATTTAGAAGACTGAATTATGTCATTAGTGGAGGCAGCCACATGTTACAAACAGAAACCGTAAGACACTTCCTCCTGTGATGTCCCAGCACTCTGTGTTAGTTATCATTAATATGAAAGAGTGAACTGAACTTCTTTCAAAATGTAAAAGTTTACAGGCTGATATTAGCAATCTGATGCAACTTTACATAAATCAACAGTTGGCTTCCTGTTCTCAGTAATGGATGGATTAGTCTTACTAGCAAATCTGAAGTCCAAGGTTTTCTTTTTCTCTCTTCGGAAATGAATGAGAGCGAATGAACCCAAGAGATTTGGAAAAACATATTTTTAGAATATCTGTAACTGTGGGACATGCACATGAGAACAGCATGCACAACAGAATAAACACTTAAGCAATGGAAAACAAAAAATGCTCAAGAAATTCAAATAACACTAAACTAACTTGCTGCCATCTTGACAAGGACTCTCTAGAGTAAGACATCTTGTATATCAATGAGACTTTTTTGGCCAAATAAAGGATAAGTTAAAACAGAAAAAAGAACTGCCAACAAAACTTTTTATCTTTACACTCACACTCATGCATATGTATATATGTCAGCTGTACCACCATCTTGTTTATTTCTACCTTTCCTTGCTTAAACCTTTAATAAAGAAGTGTGAAGACAAAAAATAGCCTCATCTGTCACTAAACAACTGCTTCTACGTCAACATTGCATCTACTCAACACATCAACTCGCTGCTTTCTGACAAGTGGAGGCCTCTGCACCTGTGTTTTCGCAGGAGGCCAGGTAGTGAGGAAAACTGCACAGGATGTCATCACCTTTTTTTGCAACGAGTCCTGATTGCATTATCAGAAACCTGGCATCTGGGCGTGACCTTGTTAACTGCCAGGGTAATCAACTTTAACCAAAGGGGAGGAGAGGGGATGATAAATTATTAGCGAGGAAGATTTTGTTCATGTTTTATTAAATTGGCCTGTCAAAGGGGGTTGGCCAAATTATCTGGGGCCTCGTTTATTGGAGGCCGGCCATATTGGCGCATCTGTTACAATTATTTATAATTTCCAGGCAGTCAGGAGGACTGACTGGGTTTTTCGGCATCAGCCACATAAAGCAATTTACAAATTAACTGGTGTGGGAGTGTCTGAGGCTTTTTTTTTTCTTTTCCCCTTTTCTCTTGCTATCTCTCTTTCACTGATTTTCAGCCAGAAGAAAACAGAAAAAGAGAAGGAAACACTCAGACAGAAAAGAGAGGAGCAAGGTGTGAAAGGGAGAAAAAAGATACCATGGGCAGCATGGCGAAAGAGAAAGCAACGGACAGAGAGAGAGAGTAAGAGAGTGAAAGAGAAGAAGAGAGCATGTTAAGTGCAGCAAGAAAAAGCGAGCACATGATGGGGGAGGCTGAGAAAAAAAAAAAAGGGGAAAAAAAGCCGGTGCTCGGTAATTACTGAACACGATTAGGTTCTTGGGGGAACTTGTCTGGCGCTTGTGGCCCTCGCTGGTGAGGAAGCGGCAGGCAGGACCATATGGAGGGAGGCTTGTGATTGTGCTCCCTGAAGCTCGTGACCCGTCTGCTGCCGAGCCCTTGAGCTGAATGTGAAATGAGACTTGCCAGGCCTAATGTTCTACACATGCACCATTTATGCCACAAAACAAATCTGATCACTGTTAATTATGGAGCAGCTATAATCAGGAGGGGCTCTCACCACACACACACACCCACACACACTTCTGCGTTGCCTCACAAAGACACAAAGACACACACAACCACATTCACACTCACACATCTGTGGAGCGACAGGATTTGTAAAAGTGCATGGAGAGGCTTTGGGAGTAAGGGCTAGAAGGTACATGCCCCCCACCAGCCCAGACACCGTTTGTATTCAGGATGGTGACTGTTGGGTCAAAGTGTGTGTGTGTGTGCACTTGGTTATGTATGAGTGTGTGAACTGTTAGCGCAGTGGAGAGGGACCTTATAGAAGGACAAAGCAGGGTGAGTGGGATGTGGTGTGCGTGTATGTTTTTGTGCGTGTGTGTGTCTACAGCACTGGATCCTCCCACACAGTCTGTTTGACCCGGGTGTATATGCTTGAATGTGTGCATGTATCTGCAGCGGCACATGGCTGTGGTTCATTAATGAGGCGAGCTGTGCTGCACAGAGGCTCTCATCTAATGAGAGCAGTTGAGCTGGTAAAACACACCGCTGGAGTCCATGTCATTAGCATGTCTCTGGCCCTGGACATGGCTCAGCTCCAAACACACAGACATGCAAACACACCTTGACAACACTATCCACTGATAACACACACAACATACACAAAATGATTAGTTGACAACAATAACGAAGTAATATAAAATTATTTATCTATTCACAATTGTAGCCATTGTTTTTTATTTGTAACCTTTTTACAGGGATGTGTTTTCACATGGAACTGATGATTAATGTCTCTGAAGTGAGTGGGAGTATGTAGTATGTACAGAAAATAAAAGTGGCAGACTGCACTCGAAAATCTTTACTCCTTGGATATTTAGATAGCTTGGCTAAGAGTGGCACCACAGGTGGGAAATAACTGTAGAGAGTCTGTGTCAAAACAAGATCCAAATGAAAAACTATTTTAAAATATCTGACAATCAGCTGCCTTCCTTCATATTCTTATGAACTTCAACGGAAAACGCAAAGAGCATCCTGATGCACAGCCTGTTAATGTGCATATTCTTAACTCGGGTTCGGATGCTGATTTAAGCTTTACCAATGTAATTCTATTGTTTATGCTGAAATAAACATAACAAAAAGTCTCCTGCTCTCTTCTGAGAAAAAGAGAGAAAACTAAAAACTCAAATTTACGGTAAATCAAATTCCACAAGGAAACCCTGATTTATTTGTGTTTGTTTAACTTCTAGTTGAAATTACATTTCCATGTAGATATCCCAAAGTCACTTCAATCAGTTTTCTTTGTAGCATCATGGTTTCATCATATTCGTTGGATGTTTGCTATTAATGGTGATCAAAAGAAACACCTCAACTAAGCCAAACATGACCCCACAAAAAAAAAGGTGAGTGTGTGTGCGTGTGTGTGTGTGTGTGTGTGTGTGTGTGTGTGTGTGTGTGTGTGTGTGTGTGTGTGCGTGTGTAACTGGCACTTTAATTATACATCTGACAACTTTTTGATTGGCTAACATTAATAACAAGCCAGCAGCAGATGTTAAAAACCATCACAACAAGCTAAGGGAGAAGCACACCGTGGCTTCTGTGAAATTAGAAAAAAAAGGAAAAGAAAAAAATAACCTCCATAGTCACCTAGGGAAAATGTAGCTTGTGTGCTTCCACAAGTTTCAGTTTATGAAATCTGTATGGATAACTTCTCTGAAGCAGGTATTATCACACACAAACAGTCTCAAACCCAGGACTTCTACAGCTTTATTACTCCCCTGGCCATAATCAAAGCTCTTATTTATGCCTAGGTGTATTTTACAGTGTCAAATATCCATAGGTTTTGCACATTTTAAAAATTTTAAAGTGAAACAGTCCTCCCCCCATATTTAGGCCCAACTTTTTTGGAGTCGGTGAGCACACCTAATGTTTCCTTTCCAATGCTGATGAGAGAATAACCGTTGCTTTGAATGACTGCCCACACAATTAACAACTCACCACTCATTTACTGTGGTGAAGGTTCCAGAAAGCCTGAGGTCTGCTAGGGATCCTAATGTTGGTCTTTAATCACTGCACAGCTCTGACAGAAGCCAAACAAACACTAAACTACTGTGAATACAATGAGCCAGTTAGGGAGATAGTTGCAAATGATTAAATGCTAACTCTGGCTCATTTTTTCTGGCCACTGATGGTGGATATCCCTCGCCTCTGGAATGTGGTGGTGACAACCCAACCTGGCAACCAAATCTCTCCACCCTGGCAGCTTGCTCAGACTGCAGTTCCGTTTGTGTAGGGTCACCTGGGTGTTGGAAGGTTGGCCAGGCCCTACAGCTAGTAGATCAGGGCATGGATCCATCTCCTTGCTGATTTCATATTATCAAACTTCATTGGGGGTGTAAAACTCTTTCTTCATGGAACTTATGTGTTTCAGTTTTAAAACAATCGAGAAAATCCATTCTTATCGCTTATTTTGACTCTGCAGGATAAATGACAGAGGAAGCAGCAATAGATGACAAGGAACAGGACTCATCCCTGTTCCAAATGTTTTTAATCATGTATGTTTAAGCCTCCGTAACGTCTTTTCAAGCTGCCTCTAAAGAGTTAACTAGCTTTTAGACAGGAGAGAGCAGACAGACAGTTAATCTTGGTGCACAGCATGGAAGCATAAAACACAATGGGTGTTATCCAACCCCCCACACCCCACCCTACCGCCAAAAAAAAAAAAAAAAAAAACCTCTGCAGGAGGGGCGTTCAAAGCCGTCGCTCTGGTCCATATTCAAATGAGCACCGCGTCTCCCCCCTGTGCTCCTGTTGCGATCAGCACTTTGATCATCTCCAATGGTAACTTCCACCAAAACATTTAAAATTAAAATCAAATCTGCCTTAACAACCTGAGCATTAGAATTTAACAGGTGTTCGGGAGGAAGTTGTTACAGAATTTGTGATTATGTGCTTGAATACACACACCCTTAGTAAAACATGCACGCTTGCACGCGCAAACACACACGCAAACGAACAAACACACACAGCAGAGCCACACACACGCACTCTGTCAGTGCAATTATAGAGTGGGAAACAGAAAGCCCTCCAGACTGAGTGCTATACCTTGGGATACTTGATCTGTTCACTTTGATGTCAGTAGGTAAGAAAGTTAAAGAAACAACAGTCAGACAGCAGCTACATGTGTTCAGTAAACACAAGTTAATATTAATATCCACATGCACAGGTTATATGCATAGGGCATTTTAATAATTACATCCGACCCCCTAAAAATATGTGATTTGCTTCCTTTGTTCTGATCTGGGTGGGTAAAAGTCACAGGATAAAATGTATTGTCAATGTGGTAATACACACACACACACACACACACACACACACACACACACAGAGACACACTTATATATGCATGCATGCACGCACACACGCATGCCCACGCACACAGCAGTAACTGGATCTCTTCTAAATGTAGTATTAATTACTGGGGGAACACTGCATAGCTGTACTTAATTACCGACTAATTGATCCATTTATATTTCAACGTTGGATAAATTAACGGGGTTAAGTGAGACATGGCGATTGTAACTCATTTAACATTTGAGCTGATATCTTTTGACTTCCACAATCTGGGGGCAGCGCTGTCAGGAAATATCAGCCTATCAAATTAAACAAACACAATCTTTGGAGGCAATTCAGGGATCATAAATAAATAAATAAATAACCAGCTCACCTCCTGAAAATAAAATTTGCTTGCCCTGTGTTACCTTTAGAGTTGTCTTATTTTCCATATAAGCTTATTAGTTTAAAGTGAAGTGCAGGTTTAACCACAAACCAGACTGAAAGTCTTATTATGAAGAGCAGAGCAGGGCACTGATACTATGCTGATGGAATAAGGTCTTCTTCTTCCAGAGTACAAGAGATGACTCTGGAATCTGTTTTAAGGATATCACCAACCCCGGCCTAAACTTCCTTGTTTTTGCCACCATGACAATTAACTGTGTTAAAAATTTAATCACTTAATTCATGTAGAGCTTTACTTTCCTCCAGTTTGCCACAAGCAATGATGTCCACTACACCATCAGTACTCAAAGCCAACAAGCATTTAAAAATTGTCTTTTGCAACACAATGATAGTTGCAGTGATTATTCCAATTATCAACTGTATGAAAATTGCATATATTGTACTGTATTAGATAAGGTAAGATCAAAGGTAAGCTCAAAGGTAATAAATAGGTAATTGATCAGAAGCCAGTTTGTGAAAGAGGGCACGTGAGAAACCCTAACCAGTATCAAATGTTCTATTATAATTGAACTGTTCTGAGATTAAGCGTTGAGTCACAAACTTGAACTAAACGTAAAGCTCCACAGTGAAGTGAGTGATGACATTTTGAGCACATTCACATCATGTGGCAAAAACTAGGTAAATAAGGCTCTGGTTGATAATAACTGGAATTATCCTGTGTTCTGCCAATTACTATTCTCAGCCAAGTCTCTGACACTGTGTGGTCCCAGGAACACCTATCACCACATCATTAGGAGTTTAAAGGCCACTTTAGTGGATGGCTGCGGCACCAACTTGTTACTATGGCTCTCTCTCCCCTTGGGGTGGAAGTTGAAAGGTAGCTAGCTGAAGTAAAACCCTGCTGACTGACAGAAGTAGAATTCCAACCCCACCATCATCTTCAACACCATTACTGGGCTCCAATTAAATCACCTCTCTCCTCTCTCTCTCTCTCTGCTATCTGACCAGTGTGTGTAAAAAGTATTTCCAGACACTTGGGTGGGACGAGAGAAAGCAGGATAAAGTGAGTAAGTATGAAAGTGAGAGAGCGCATGTGTGCCCAGAAGTGAGAAGGAGAAGATCAGATAGCTGACATAAAAGACACTGACACTGGCGCTAAAAGAGATGGATAGATCAAGGGTGGACTAGAGTGATATCAAGAGAGTGAATTTCAGTTAAAGACCACCACTACAGGCCATGGAGGGGCTTGTCAGTTATGACTGTGCCTGCTAACCCACCTACACACTGCTCTCCCTCCTACAGCTGGGACAATTACACGCTGATTCAAAACTGTTGATTGACAGGAGGCCCAAGATATGATGTATTTAGCTTTGTGAAAATAACAGATAGACACATCATGCAAGGCAACATAACCATAGATTCTCAAACACACACACACACACACACACACACACACACACACACACATTTATATCAAACCTCAAAAGGATATCCCTATATTACATTGACATTACAGCAGATCACCTCTTAACTCAGAGTTGCAGTGCAAATAAAGAAAAGTTCCACCATAAACATTAACACTGTTTTAAATAAGGGGTTTTCACAGCATTTCTGGTGCTGTTTTGTTGTTTTAGGGTGTAATTCTGTTTTTATGTTGGTAAGATCAGCAGATGCACAAAATGCGTACGGAGTTATGACAATGAAACTCAATGGGGGAAAGAAGTGTGCTCTCTCTCTTCTATGCTGGATTTTCCCCAGCATGTTTCTATAACACTTTCATTTTTAAGGGTTGACACTGAAAACTGACAGCTAAAGCTACTGTTTTAAATTGTTCGATTTTTTTGCCTATTAAATGCCACTATTGTTGTGCTGTGAACATCACCCAGTGGCCAGTTAGCTGCAGAAAAAGATGCAACATCAAACAACAAAACTGCAATAGAAATGAAATATAAAATCAGCAATCCAAGGTTTTCAACACAGTGTTAATGTGTTTTAGGGTGGAATTATCCTTTAACCTATGGGAAGACAAGGGCCTATTCTGATTAATCCTCTGTCCGGAGATGAAGAAGGGTGAAGGAAAGAGTTTACCTTAAAGTTTGTTTGCCTGTTGGGTGGAGCACAGACAGCTGTCTGCTGAGCTTGTTGCTGCTGCTGCTGCTGCTGCAGTTGTTCATGCTGCTGTTGCAGCTGGGCCTTAAGCTGCTGGATGTGCTGGTCCTTCTGGGCCAGCTGGCTACTGAGCTCCAGGTGACTCTGACGGAGATTAGCTTCACTAGACACAAGAGCCTGGTAGCACTGACTCAACTCCTTGTATAGCTGTCAACAAACACAAACAAGATAGAGGGGTTGAGAGAAGAGAGGGAGGGAAAGATAGAAATGATGTATAGATGGGAAGAGATGGGTGAAATAGACCAGGCAAGGAATGTCACAAACAGGAGGAAGGCAAAAGACTCAAATCACTCATCATATTAGACTGGCCTTGATATGGGTCTCTTCTCATATTTCCATAGACAGGAAAGACATGTGCTAAGCTCATCTGAATAAGGAGAAAATGGGTGATGAAAAGAGGACAGCAAGAGGTAGAAAATGGAAAGTGGGACAGGAATAGTCCCTGACTGGACATGCTTTCTGACTCATTTGTGATGGGTCTGGTACAGTGGTGCTGTCAGCAGAGAGAGAGGTGGGAGCCCGCGAACCCATTCTCCTTTCACAGTAACAGGATATGGTGAGAAGAGTCCTTACTTTCTGGGAATGTTAAAATAATTGTAGGGTAGAGCTATGTTGGAAATAAATTACCAGTGGGTGAGTGGTTATGGTAATGATGAGTTAGAGGTTTGGCACGTCTGCATGCGTGTGTGTGTGTGTGTGTGTGTGTGTGTGTGTGTGTGTGTACCCTCTGGTAGGAGGTGGTGTCAGCAGTGTGTGCCTCCTCTTGGTTCCTCAAGACTCTCTGTGTGTCCACGTTTAGCCCTTCCAGTTGCTTGATCAGATGGCTCTGCTCTGCCGCATGCTCTGTACTCTGTCTGTACAGAGTCTGCACCTCAGCCACCTCACGACTGGACACACACAGACACACACACAAATAAACTCATGAAGTATGAAGTATGATAGACTGCATAAATATCACAGAAACTGTTAGGCATATATGAATGAGATGTTGTATCATCTCTCAATATATTGATATCAAGTGCCAACATTTTTGTGTGTAAATCTATGAATAATGATGTTGAATGGAGTCATCAAGACTGTGCATGAGAATCAGAGAGAACTTGAGATTCCACAAATAACTGATTTATGGCATTTTTTAATTCTAGACTTTACAGCTGATTTGCACCTAGCATTGCCAAAAGCTTATTATTTCAACATTTTACTGGACCGTGAGTTCTCTCTTAAATCAACATTGCCCAAATTCCCCTAAAAATTAAAACATCAGCAAGAGGTTTATTTCTCAAATTTGTTTCTTGTCACATGTCATTACCATTAAGTGCTCCTTCTCACTTACAAAGACATCTTTAATCACCTAGCTAACACCCAAAGAACAGTCTCCAGCCCGGATGTGACTGACATGTCAGAGTGCCTCTGGTGTTAAAACAGAAAAGTAGTTTAAAAAAAAAAAGGTTGAGATTACCACTAAGGCTCCTAAGGTTCTCACAGTTTTTATCATATCGACTAAAGCTTAGCCAAAGCCCGCACCGTTTCCCCTTTCTCCCTCTTTTAAAGCACATCTGCTATGCAGGGCTTATCAAGTGGCTTTAGGGGAGCCAGAGGAGAAGAAATGTGTGTCGCCTCCAAGGCTCGAGGTGGAGAGAGCCATACACTAACTGCTTCACAGACTCCCCACCATGACTGGATGTATACAAGCAACATGCAACATGCCACTGAGATGTTGCTCCAAAATATCTCCTACAACATTGTGCTGGATAAATGCAAGCAGACACTAAGGAAGCCAGTGTCAGTGCTTCAGCAGGTATTGCTCACCGAAGTTGGTTGAGGTGCCCTTCTTTTGCTGCGACCTCCTTCTCCTTGGCAGAAAGCTGGGCTGCCAGACTGGTACTCTGGCTCTGCAGGCTGGTCACCTCCAGCCAGGCACTGTTCAACTCCGCCTCCAGTTCCTGGTGCAGCACAGGGACAGCAATTTCAAGATAATTCACCAGTCAAAGGGGCTTTTCACAATATCTTCCACCTGAAACCACTGAGAGTACACAGTCAAAATGGACAGACTGAGTTCCATTGCACTGAATTTAAGTGGACTGTATCATGCACTGGCTACTGCACTAATACAGGGCAAAGTATAATAAGAGACTTAAAACTGACAGTAACTTTTGCATGCCTTAACTGAGTGATCTAGATGTTTACATGGTTTAAGTGGACAGTACTGATAGATGGATAACCAATTTATTTTTCTGGACAAAGGGAGATGTGCTGATGCACTGTATCGTCGGCTATCAACAGTTGGCCATGTCAGTGTCTATGTGACTTTTTCAAAGGCGATACTGAGGTTTTGTTTCATCAATATAATATTTTGACAATAACACTTTGCTTTTGCAGTGTAAACATAAGCCAAAACAACAAAATGAATAAAAGGTGTTGAGAACAGCACTAGGCCGAGTCTGAGAATGAAAAAAACCAAACCCAAAGTGATACACACACTGCCTTACAGCTCTTTCACACAACTCCCAGGAAGCAGGGAGCAATACGCTTTCTCCACACTTAAAACCCATTCTAAGTCAGGAAAGGAGTGGAGAGGGGCTAGTTTATCCTGTGTTTTTAAACAAATTTGTAAGGGGAAAATATTAATCTGAAAACAATGTTTTTGCAAAATACAAACCAAATTGAAAATTTAACTTGCAGTAATGAGACAGGGCTGCTATGACAGTCCCTCCCCCAACCTCAGGAAACTAGAGATTTTTGATTTGGTAGTTATGAGTGTCAGCGTTTCTATTAAGAAAAGCAACTACTAGAGAAGGTCAGCCAGATCCCCTAGTGACTGGCATTAAACACACAAGGGTCACCCAAACCAGCCAGTTTAACTGTGATTAAAAACACTCACAAGGCCAAAATTAATCATGGGCAAATTAATTAGCCATCACCATTTTCAAAGAGGGCAAGACATGAAAAGATGCCATGACAGGTAGAGTATGTAAAAATAAGCAATCAAGTTTGTTTGATATCTATGCAAGATCAGAAGTGTTCTGAAACTGCCACCGAGGCTTTAATCAGAGACATATGAAAAGCTTAAATGCCAGCTACTGTATGTAACTTATCTAACAAGCACTAGAGCTATTTACATGCTACACTCCTGGACAAATCTTTGCTGTGTCAAACAAATTGGCATGATGTATCCATTGCACACCCCATATTTTCCAACTCCATCTTTCACATCAATGGTACGATAAAAAATGAGGAGCTGGTGGAGTGTCTTAGACTGTGATTGATGTGCATAGACTAGTTGCTGGGGCCCATCCCGACCTGGTGTAATTACTCTGCAGCCCTGACTTATTGAAGGCTTTCTGTCTGACTCCATCTGAGAGAGACGGGACTAGGGCAGCAATGATATGTCATGACGCTTAGCCTATAAGAACTGGGGTGAATGTGATTCTCTTCTGCAGCTCTGTTGTTCCCCTCAACTCCAGTATTGATGGGCAGCTGGCTTCTGCAAGGGAATAGCAACGGGGAGCTAGCTGAAGAGTAAAACTCTCCAAGGACAGTGATTGTGATTTGATTGGTTGAATGTCTGAATAGCAGCACTGTCGTCACTGTCTTATCGTTTCTATTACCACTGACCAGAGAGATCGGCAGACTTGATCCATAATGATGACATTGGGGAGCAATGGATGTATTCTGCTAATTACCTGCTTGCATAAGGGGAGAGTGAATGACAGGGAACACATTCAACCATGCACGCGCTCACACACTCACACAGTTGTGAGACCCCAACTGTGGTCACCAAGGAAGTTGAGCTTCTTGAAGATCAGCTCAATTCATGTTTTTCATGTTTTTTTCAAAATCCCTGGCTCGAGCATGTTAAATCATAATCATTCTTTCCTTCCTCTGAACAGAGACTATACATATTTAAAATGTGTGCTTTGCTACAGGAATGAGTTTACGTTTACAGAACATGCTGAGGAGGGAAGGGTAATTGGGAGTGGGGGATTCAAGGTATGCAGAGGAAAGGGAAAAGCTGAAAGATGGAGTCCCTCCTTTCCATGCGACTTTGTGTGTACATGTGTGTGTGTGTCTCTGTCCCTGTGCCTGTACCTTGACTCTGGCCTGAGCAGCGTCCCTTTGCTCTTGTTGACTGTTGGCCTGCCTCTTCTCCTCCTCCAGGTCGGTGCGCAGGGCGGCGCAGCAGGAAGCTAATCCCTCCTTCTCCTCCTCCAGAGTCCGCACCACCTGCCGCTCCTTCTCTTCTCTCCTCCCATTCTCCCTCTTAATTTCCTGAATACAAAGTATGTGTGTGTTTGTGTGTATGGGGAGGGATGTCGGGGGTCATGGGGGCAAAATAAACAAAGATGACTAAGGAAGAGAAAGAGAGAAAGGAATGACCCAAACAGAGAAAATGAAACAGAAAGAAAGAAAGATAGGGGAGGGCCAAATAGAGAGGCAACACTCATGGTTGAAACTGTAATGAATATGAAACGGCAGGCCTACTTTGCTGTGGGGCCCCCTGCATGTGCTTCTGATTGGCCAAGGTCACCTGTGCTGCATGACTGGGCCGGATGTGGGCCGGTGTGAGCTGAGACGAGCTGGGCTCATGCAGGTACAGAGGCCAGGCTGTCAGCTTTAATGACAGGCTCCTAATGAGAATGGCACTGGCTACAAGACCCATTAGACTCAACCCAGGTCTCCTTTGATGCTGTCCCCCCCCACAATTTCTCGCCATGAGACTCTGCCAAGACTGCGTGAGGACCAATCCTTTATCAATTAATCATGGCCGGGTCCCATCTAAGCATAATTAGGGAGAAGCCACATCATCACCTGCACACTTTCCCTCACTGAAGCCGTCATTAAGTATTTATCTGCAAGTGATCAACCTGATTTTTTTTCTCTCTCTCTCTCTCTCGTTCTCTCTCTCACTCACACACACACACTCACACAAATCTTAAATCCTTTCTCCTATCTGCAACAGAAAAAAGAAAGCAAGAAATGTTGCGCTTCAGAGAGGGGAGAAAGAAAGAAAAAAGACACAAAGAGATGAAGACTGGGAGAGAGAGGTTGTATGAACACAGAAAAGAGACTTGTAGAATGCGTGAGAAAGACTTTGACTGGAAATTTGTTCCACCAACCTTAAGTTCCTGACTCTCATTCACCAATTTTTCATGAAGAGCTGTCAACTCCTTGTTCATTAAGGCCCTCTCTTCGTCCACTGCTATCGTCCTATGCATCAGGTTGTTGATCTCTTGCTGCTGCCCTGCCACTTTCTGTGGCAGACAGCAATAGAGAGTGGGAAAGATGAAAAGAAGAGGACAGACACATACAGGGTAAAAACAGAGATCCAAAATGCAATTCGCATTTAGATGCTATATATGAAATTCAAAAGGCTTGTTTGAGAAGATAAAAATAAATCATAAAAAGACACTCCTCTGACACAGCTGGGCTTGCTTCAAGATACTCAGCTTCAGTAAATATTGGTAATACAATCCTTCTGGGCCACAGGCTACACTAATATGAGCCAATTTACAAATGGAAAATCAAAATCAAAAATGTGTGTGGATTGTGTCCTCATCAGGGCCAAGACAAATCCAAACACAAGTTTAAATTTGTCAGGGATTAAAATCTGACCACCCAAACAGACCATAATCACCTAGAAAAAAAAGCTAGGGCTAAATAGCTATTGAGATAAATATATAAACATGTTCTATGAGATCTGCGTGTTACACCCACACCTGTTGCACCATGAAACAATTTAGGTGCAACAAAAAGGAACCACACACTCTCATACAGAAGAGCTATAGTAAATGAGAATTTAGATTTCTAATTTACACCGAGGCATAACATCGTAAAACTCCATCATGATCAAAATATGATCTGTATTGTTCAATAAAATAGAGGCTGTCAAGAATGGCATGAAGATTTTTTAATGACCCCCATTTTTTTTCCCTTTGCTGTATGTTCACTTTTTTTGGGGGGGCAGGGTTTTTGGCCTTAGCGCGAGGAGGCTGGCCTTTTAACACTGCATCAGCCGGGGTCTGGCATTGGCTGGTAATCCACAGCCTTCTGTGGGTACACCCTGCTCTCAAATAACACTGTGCTCTGGGATGCAATTAATTGCCATGTTGGGGGAATCGCTCAGATCTATCCAGATAGTGGATTTAGTGCTCCTCGCTACTCCTAGTTCGCCATGCAAAGAACGGAGGGGCTTTAATAGAGATTTATACTGGAGAGCAGAAAATAAATTCAAACGCTGATAATGAGGTAGGCAAGAACAATTTGAACCCCAGTAGTGCTCAATTGGTAGGAGAAAAAAAGGGGGGTTCCGCCAAGTTAAGAGGTCTAGGACAGAGAGATTAGCATTTGAAAATTCCCAGTGCAGTTCAAAAATGAAAGCTAATTATGTTACAAAAATGGAAGGGAGTGGAGAGGGAAAGAATAGAGAGGAGGTGGAGGGGAAAAAAGAGAAGGAGGAAAAAATATTGTCAAAGTTGGAGAGTTGAGACATTAAGAGGAGTGTGAGATCCTGCGTGGACTCAGCGGACCATCACATCTTCAAAAGTGGAGGAAAACCAATTAATCACCATTTGGGTGCGCATGGCTCAAGACGGTAGATGAGATGATGACTGTCAGTGGGCTGTATGACACAGCACAGCATACAGGACTATTAATGAGCCTCTCAAATAGGCTGGAAATTTAAAACCCTACAAGTTTTAAAGAAGAGAACAGGACAGTTTCCAATCAACCAGAGTTCCAGAAAGATGTGAGCATGAAAATGTGCAAACTCCAAATTATTGTATTAGCAACAGTTTTATGTGAAAAATAGTTTGAATGTTTTTTTTTTTGTTTGTTTGTTTGTTTGTTTTTTTCCAATTTATTCTTTGTTCTGGCAATGTGATGTTTTTATCTTGAGGATATGTTTGTTTTCATATTTTCCTAAGTGAGAAGGTTAAGGTGAGATACTGTCCAACCTGCCTTGGTTGGACAGTAATCTGTATTCTATTCTATTCTATTCTATTCCATTCTATTCATTACAAGTAAATACAGTACGTTGAAGTGGAAATGTCAGGTGTGCATCAGGTGCATCTGGCCAACTTGTATATACCAACGTCAGAAAAAAAAACAAAACAAAAAACTCACAAAATAACAAAAATCCACAAAGAGGCTTATCAGATGTAAAAACAAACAAACAAACAAACAAAAAAACATATATATACATATACATATATATATATATATATATATATATATATATATATATATAGTTTTTTTTTTTTTAACACAGTGACAAGAACAAAACTTTCAGTACTTCACCGCAGTCATGCTTCATTTGCTGAAGAATTTATCACAGATTTATTGCTGTAGTATGAATGCTTATGCAACAACATATCATTACAATTTATAGTTGTGAATTGTGGACTTTTAGAGTCATATTTTACACTTAAGATAAAATTAAAAACGTATCATTATGACTGCAAATAATACATAAATGTATGAATGAATAAATCAGTCATGTAATCGATCACTTAAATTCACTATCCAAGCAGTAAGTGAAAGGGACGGTTTTATCTTTCTTTTTCTTGTACTATAAGTACACTATATCTCACACTGGAATGAACTTAAAATAATCTTATGTGGCCACATATTGTGTGCTCCAATCAGATATATCAGATACTATATTTACTATTATATCTAAACAGTATTTAAATGGTGTGGGAGGGTGGCACAGAGAACTGCTGGCAAGGTGATGACTCCATTAAAGCAGGTCTCATTAAGAATGAACAGAATGCTAGATGAAAGGGTTGCTAATGAAGGAGAGTGACAGATGCTTCAGTGAAGGGATGATGATTTGGAGTAAATTACATTAGTGATGTCATTATCGTTAGCTATCATACCACTGACAAATATTCCTCAAGGGGCGATGCAAAGAAAGGTAGGTACAAAAGGAGAGAGATGGAGAGGTACATCTGAAAATATACAAGATTCTGCTGAAAGTCCATTTCTTTTGGAAATAAAGCAAAAGTGTACAAATAAATTTAGTAGAAATAAAAAAAAAGAAACAGTATGGAGAGAGGAAAAATAGAACAGTTTCATAGACAGACATACAAGCGATGAATTAAAGCAAAATTGACAAGTATGCTAGTCTAATATTAATAAGCAATGTTATGACTGGAAAGTCACAATTTCAGCCCCAGGTCAGATGGAAAAAAAGTGGGAGGAAAAAGTAAAAAAAAAATTTGTTCCTCTACACCTATTATCAAGGTGCCCTTGAGCAAGGCCTTTAACCCCCAGTTGCTCAAATGCAGCTGCCCAGTGGCCAGCAGAAGACTGTGGCTGTGCTACACAGCTCCCAGGTGTAAATGTGTGTAACTAAATGACTAGGGTGCAAGACTGAAAATGTTAAAGTAAGCAGTCCCTGGTAAAATGAAGGTTTAAAAAGGATGGAGGCAGCAACAGTGAGATGGAGACCAAAACAAAAGTCAAACACCAAACACAGTTCAGCAAGAACACAAAGGAGCCACATTAAAACATTTTTACAGATGGGGTGCAGCAGGATGTAAAAAAGTGTACTGGAGAATCCAGAAATGGAAGAGTTCAGTATTAGATACAGCCGAAAACTAGGTCACTGGGATGTGAAAAATGTGAGATAAAGTCTATGATAGAGCACTTGAAAGCAGCAGCAACGAAGCTGTTAAAGGGCCCTTTGCACATTCCATTCGCTAAATGCAGTGAGGTTCAAAGACATCTGACCTTAGAAACTTTTTACCAAATGTGGCAGGTTGTCTGTGTTTCATGGGTGAAGCAGACTGTGTTTCATGGTTGAAGGATGACATTTGTAACAGGTTCTCCAAATAGAGGCCAGTCACACCAATTAGGGTTTTATAAATGCTCATGAATCAAGACATCTCTGGCTGGGTATGAAAATGTGGTCAGTTTACAGAGGAGTACCAAGTGCAGTGGTTTACAAATAGTTTACAAATGAATTTTCCCCAAAAATGTTCCCCTTGATCCTCTGAAATTTTGTGCAACATCTTGTTACAGGAAATCCGAAAGATACCTTGTTGTGTCCTTTTGTTCTAATGCATAAAACTTGTAATCTCTCTGAAGTAATTCTTACAAGCCAAGCCTGACTTTTCTCCATTAATGCATCGAGATCCAGCAGACATTCACAAAACGCAAAACATTACAGCCTGCCAGACCAAATCATATTGTACCTGTTCCAGCTCCTGAATCTTGTAGTCTTTTGTCTGGAGGATCTCCAGCACTTTCCTGTCCTTAGTCTCAGCTTTGTGCTTCTCACTGGAGGAAAAAAAACAAAACAAAACAGCATAAGTGAGAGGGCAGGCATGTGAGTGTAGAGTCATCCAAAAGGAAAGCTATCCAGTAATACAGCCAGACACAGACAGATAGACAGACAAGCACAAATAACTAGCTTTGACTGTATTCAGTTAACATTATGAAACTGTCTTGTAACGGGAGTTTATGACATCAAACTTGACAAATAAATAACTCTTACTGTACAATCTCAGGAGAAATTTTATGAAAAAGAAGAAATCAATGCATTATTGTTACCATTGTCAAGAGTAGTATTTTTACTTCTAATATGTTTCTGCCTGATAAGAGCTAGAAATTACCAATACTACTGCCAATTTGAGTGAAATGGACCAGGCACATTCACAATATGAAACAACTTTGTTACCCCCCCCGTCCTGCAACACCAAACCTAAAATCAAACGTGCAAATACACTTTTGCCAAACACCCAATTCTTTTCCTACTGGACACCTCCTACTTTCCTTTCTACCTCACTACTGCCTCTTTTATCATGATGAACATTTAGGAAGAGAAAACATAAAGTGGCTAATGGGAAACTTGTTTGTTTCAGCTGCTTTGGACCACCGGGGAACACCCATCCCCTCTGCTCATCACTCACTCCCTCTACCCCTCCCACCATCCAGGTCCTTCTCTCCTCTCTTCGCCTCTTCTGATCAGCCCTCTCCCCTGGTAGACATTGAAATAAGTATCTGGTGTCCCGGGAGGAACTGGAACGCAGGCTGGCCTTGCTACATCTCCTTGTATATTGGGCTGTGTTCACCATGTCCTGAGCAACCAACCAATCACTATACAAGATCCATCGAGGAGGGGGTGAATGGTGATTCCCAGTAGGCACCGGTGCTTGACTGGAGTCGACGCAATTACCATGTCAATATTCCCCCTGCGCACCAGGTGATACGATACACATATGCTCTCTGGGTGCATGTTCCCGCACCAGCCTCGGTGGACCAACATACTTTGATGGGTCTCCTATGAGGGCTATAAAGGAAGTGAAGAGGGTGTGAATAAGGCCTGAGAGACACGGGTAGTGAAGGAAGTCTCTCTACACCGCTGCACCGTGTTTTAGCTTGATTACGGCCGTTCTAACAACTGGCAGTTCTCAAAAGGCATATGCTATGTTTCACAGCAAATATTAAGCGTATACTTAAAGAGAAGACTATTTTCAGAAGCTCTACACTGTATGGTTTGTTTAAAGGGGCCATACTGCAGAATAACAATAGAAATTTACAACATTCTGTATGTAATGTACTCACAAACATAAAACAATTATTGTTAATGTGTATCATGCATATTTTCCAAAAGAGTCATGAACAGTGTTGTTTCAGAGATACAGAATTGGGGGCGCCCTAGTGGTTCTCTGGATAAGAGCACCAACCACTTGTTAAGGCTGAGTTCTGATCACAGCATCCCGAGTTCAAGTCCGACCTCGGGCCATTTGCTGCATGTCGCCCCCTTTCTTTCCCCTCCCTTACCTGTCTCTCTCTACTGTGACTACCAAATAAGAGTTTTGTCTTTGAAGAGATGTCATTAGAGCACAATTAAATTTTTTGTTCTATTACAGTAAACTGATAAAAAAAAACCTTTGAGATCTTCAGTAATTATCATATTCCACATATCTAATGAACCCTAGATAGACCTTTCTGGGGCAATCAATTGTATCCAAAGTAGAGATTGTAATACATGTTTGATGAGATGCATTTATGTATAAAAAAAAAAAAAAAAAAAAAAAAAGAGTTTAAAATGTTTATGTTTTTCATTCATTATAAGTGGGATTGTATGTAGGACACCCTCTGACTGGGCAAACAGTGTTCACACTGCAACAATATCTGTACCTCAACATCAAAGACAATTTAAAGTTAAATAACTTTTTCCAGTGGGGGAAAACATATTTAAATGATGCTACTCTGCGTCATCAGTAAAAACCTGAACCTCTGTACTCTTCAGAAAGTTCCCATGCCACTTGTATTTGGTGTAGCTTAGCCACCTTACAAAAAAGGTCATATTCAATCTCACAATTTATCCGATAAAGACAAGCATTTGGCAGGAGTGTTTTGAGTGTCCAGAACGGGAGAGCCAGAGGAAGACTGTTTTCATTAAAAGGGTTTCCATGGTTGAACTGCTAGACCGGGGATAAGAAGGCTTAAATCAGCATCTGCACCAGATTCCACCGTAACCCCAGCAGAATGTCCAAGGTGCCTCAAACAGCCCTTGAACGACTTTCACACATATTTCCCTTCACTTGTGAGATAAAAGAATTTTCAGCTGCTGAGCTTCAGAGGTAGCAATTTGAAAGATGAATCTACCCACCGCTCAACCACCAAACTGACAGCCTGGGTCAAGTCTGGATTGGCCACTTGCAGGCGTTTCCATAGGGACCACACAAACTCTTTGTCTGCCTGTGAAAATAGAAAATTGAACAGGTCAACATTTTTTAAATTTGTTTATTTGTGTTATTTATTTATTTATTTATTTCGCTTATTTGCTTTCACTGGATAGGTGAAAGTGAACAGAGACCGGAAACACAGCAAGAGAAAAGGGGAGACAGCAACAAATGTCTCAGTGTGGATTCAAATCCAAGATGTCATGACAACACAAGTGCCTACAACCACTGAGCCACCATGATGATGGATAGTTGTTATAATTATTATATATATATTTTTAAAATTTCTTTTAATAAATTTCTCTCTTGCATGAAGAAATTTTATCTCAAAATGCAGTGAGGCCTATAAGAAATGATTCACCAACATCGCATCAGAGCTTTTCTTAATGAAAAACAACAAATTCAATAGGATGTTCAATGATATTAGCATACGAGAGAAGGAGGGAGCCAATCAATAATTTAAACATCTTGTACAAAATAGTTTTTGATCTGGCCTGCTCTCTCTAATCATGGGGCTGTCTGAACAGGGAGCTCCATCGCTGAGATGTGACCTTCGACTCAAGGGGAGCAAGCATTGACACTTGTCATTATGCACTATTTATGACTGGGGAGTGCTGGGATTCAAATCAAAACACAGCAGTCGAGCATGCATTTTCTTTATTAATAAAGTGCTCTCCGGATGTGTTTTTCAGTACAACTCCGAAGTAACTAGCCCTGAAGAAACTCAAAACTGATGACAGAGAGAGTCATCTTCAAATAGAGAGCCCAGCCAGCCCCTGACACATTTCCAATTCAAATTGTCTCGCTGGTTTTTCAAACATTTTTAAGCTACATTACATTTAATGAGGGACATCTGAAAACTACATTTTCTGACATTAAAAGACGGAATTATACCAAATCGACTTAATATAAAATTATCTGATAAATTATGTTCACATCATCATAAGATAAAAGTCGTCCCTCCCACTGGAATCTACTGGTCTCCAATTAGTACATGAATTTTAACCCCCTATTCAAAAGTGTCTAATCAATTATTTACTAAATGGCAGAGGCAGACCTTGATAAGACCATGGGCTGAACATATAAAGTGGAAGGACTAGTTGATCTCTGCCTATGTATGCGCGTGCATGTATGTATATGTGTGTGTGTGTGTGTGTCGTGTCTGTGTGTGTATGCGTGTCTGTGAGGATGGGTGTGCAGTGCAGGGATGGGGGGTGTGTGGGAGGATAGAGATCCCACCAAATCAGCCCTGCAATGCAACTAACGACGAAATTAAGCAGCATGGCTGACTTCAAATAGGTAGTCTCCCTCTGCTTGGCCTTTGGCTGCCATTAGCCGTTCCACAGACAACTGCTCAGTCAGGACCCTCATCAAGGGCTCTGCTCTGCCGTGTGTGTACTTAAAGATGCACTGAATGTGTGTTTGATGATCAATGAATTATTAATTTTGATTCCAGACGCCGAAACACCATGGGCTAAACATACCAAAGCGAGCCATTGGAATTCCGCCACATATTAATAAAATTAGCATGGTCTAGTAGGAACATTTGCTGGCCGACAGATGAGCCGCTTTGTAGTTAATGGCAGTCCTGAAGTACGTCGTGCCAGAGACTTAAGACATCAATGGTATTCAAATGCCACAATTTAAATGGTACACTGCACAACTAAAGGTCCCTATTAGATGGGCAGAATCACTGATGTTCTGCCTTGGACTGGACCACCATGGATGGCTTTCACGTCAGCTCAATGAAGTAGATGTAATAGATTTGTAATGTGAGGTAAGTACAAACTACAATCAGGACTGAATGAAACATCAATAACAAAACGGCAGTATAACCTACTGTGTTACACCTGTCACTCTGCATGTGTGTTAATGAAGAGATATATTATTCACAAATGCTTGGTTATTACAAATATTGAGGATGAAAGTCTCAGCTGTTTGCACAGAGTTGGGCACATTTAGGCTACAGTATAACTGTAAGTGGTGCAGGAACTGACAACTTTGATTGTGATAAAGGCAAGAAATATTTTTATTTCTTAGGCCCTCAAGGTGCATACGTGTGGGAGTAAGCAGTGCTCGATATTATCTCACACTATCACAAGCAGAACAGGCCATTATTGCTGCACACACAAAGTCAATCAAATTGAATAAAAGATAATCAAAACATCACAAGAACTTTGAGCTTTAAACAGTATCTCTGCCACAATGCATCTCCAACTCACACCAACTATAGATATGCTGAAATACAACTGACCCATTAGGAATAGAAAAGTTCAGGGCACATATCATATAATTTAATCAACAATATTCTATGCAATATGATATAATAATAATAATAATAATAATAATAATAATGATGATGATGATAAAGCCTGGCATTGCAATGGCACTTTGTTCACTGCACTTTACAGTGGGCAAAATCCCTAAATTGAGTAAATTCATGTGCAAATTCATTAAATCACCCAGACCATGAAAACACATTGAATAACATTTGTAAAATCATTCAGATTTGTGATATGATTTGTAACAAGCTGTTTTCATAGGCATTGGAATTTGAAAGAAAAAAAAAGGAGAATGAAATCAATGCTCAAAACATTTGCCTCACATGATAAGTAAAAAAATATATGGTCCACATTTAAATGCTGCTTTGAAATGACTGCATCATGGAAATGTTCATGACATTCCTAATTGGAGGCCTGCCAATCTGCACATTACACTGAAAATATTAAAGGTCTAGAGTACATGTGATAACAATATGTATCTTGCAAGGAATTTGTTTTTAGTGTTGAATTACTCATACATAATACTAGTGTCTTTGTAGTCATGACAACTTGCTACTGTGAGAGGACTCGATTAGTGTTTACTGAATGACACACAGCTTTGCACCACTACGGGTATTAGTTAGCTCCTGGCAGTCTGTGAGGGTGCCCAGCCTCTCTTGAATCAAAATGTGAAGAGTTAACTCAACAGACAAACTCTGATTTAAACACAACAGATAAATAAGGCAGTAGGAAGATTTACAGTTCAATCCAAACAACTGCACAAAATGCAACAGTTACTGCCCAGTGTCTTAGCTATTTACAGTGTAATAAAAGGCTTAAGGTTATGCATCATCTGCTGCACACCACTGCAGATTACCTGTATAGTAAGGTAGTATACATATGCAAAGTGAGAGATGCTGCATTCAGGTGAGTTTACTCATGTTATTAGGCACCACCTGGTGGTGAGCATGCAAGGACACTCTCAATCACTGAATGAGGGAATCAGGAAAAAAGGTGATCTCTCTCGCTCTCTCTCTCCCTCTCTCAGTGTTTTCAATGCAAGAAAAAAGACCCACAATATTTTAAAGTTTACCATGGACATATAGAGAGATTTGAAGCATACTGTTGCCTGGTATTCCTGGATGTTATGAAAAAGGGTGGCCCATGAATTTACATACTTTTGCAACAAACAAACAAAAAAACAAAACAGCAAAATGTTTGCAAGGGTCAGGCACTGTAAAAACTCACAGTGTGATTTAGTGAAATCAACTTGACATTAACCATTTAATCACTTACAGGCTACATCTGTTGGTCAGTTTCAATTTAAATTGTTATCAGCTTCAGAAATTACAACCATGAGCTCAAGCATTGGGAGAGCAAATTATGATGTGAAAGAACATCTCACCAAGAATTCACAAACAGATTCAATTAAGTATAACGTTAAGGAAGATTGCCAGCTTATCAGCATACAGTATTTCTCAGCCAGCACTATATCTGAGTTAATTCACTACAAACCCTTCCATCTTCTAGTTTAATAAAGTTACTGGATAGAAACTTCACTCTTATGTATCTTGGGTGAGGGATCTATTTTTGATCAAATTTTAAAAACGACAATCATAGCACAAATTAATGGTCAGTTAAATCCCTATCACACATACTAACAGATCAGGGAAATCTGATAAAGTAAAGAAGTCACTCTCTATTAGACATTGTACTTGAGCAAAGTAAGCTGCTTACTTTACGGCATTAATATCTATGTTAAACATGAACAGCTGACACCCAAAAGATTATCAGGGGAGCAAGAATACATAACACTAGAATGCATTTCATCAGTTAGTCAAATGAACATCTGCCTATATTACTAGACATTTGATCATTAAGCTTGTCTAAAGTGCCGTTCAGTGTGATTTACTACGTCAAAATAACACAAGAACTTTGTCCTTACTCTCCAGTACTATTTCAGTCAATTAAAAAAATTAAAGCAGCAACTCACCTAAGTTTCTGGCTTCATATTTTTCAGTGAATGCTGTCTTAGCTCAGAGTGTTTCTTCACCATGTAATCAGTGTTACAAATAATAAAAATAAAAGCACACGCAGCCATTTAAACATACCTGGCATTGCATTAACTCATCTGACAAACTCTTCACCTGCTCCTCCAAAACCAAGACACGGGTGTTGTCTTTGGAGGACATTGTCGCGCTGGGAAGTGAACAAATGTATTCGTTTGGAGACCTGTACGACAGAGGAGAGAGGACTTGGCGTTATGGCAATGATATTAGTGAAAGGACTGTGGTTGTTTTGACAAGAAATCAACAGGTGCCAGGGCCTTTGTAGCACCACGCAGCGGAAAGGACACTTTGGTTTTATCCTTGTGAACAGTGAAACTTTGCTTTGCTGATGTCGCTACTCAAACAGGGAGATGAGCGACAGGCGAAACAAGCGGCTAACTCCGGAGACTGGCCTGTTTTAGTCAAGGTGAGCAGTGAACTCCTCTTACCAGTGTTGACAGCTTGCTAGCCGGTCAGCTATCAAAGCCACAGCACCGGGACACCACACAGTACTGCACTATTTATCCGGTGACGTTAAAACTACTTTGCTACCGTGGCTAGTTGACGTTAGCCACCTAATAAACATTCAACCACTCCGTCTCTCTGCTCTGTTGTTGACAACCTTCCGGGTGATAAATCCATACCCTGGACGACGTCACCATTCCCGACAGCGACACATTTTGTCTTACACAGAAATAGCGGTCACTACATTATTCTACATCGCATAAACAAACTTTCTCAGTGTGTAACGCCGTTGTCAACAGCTACCGGGACGCCGTCCTCCTTTCAAACAAGCCCGCTGTTTTCCGTTTCTGCTCCGTGGCGTCATCTTCTTTACGTGTTTTCACGACAGTCACCGGCGAAGTACGGCAGTAGTCCGATCCTTGGAATATAAAAGCTGATGCTGTTGGATTAAAGTGTGTCTGTGAAAACGAGATTAAAAACCCTGGTGACACAACATTTAATTCAAAAGGGGAAAGATATAATATATAGTACATCATATAAAGCATCTAGTACATATATAATGTAATACATAATAATTAATATTGAATTCAACACTTTAACACTCATCCTGTTAAACTTGTTTATCACAATAAGAGCCACAGACAAATATTTATTCGATAGCGTCTGAAGGACCAGGGAATAAAATTTCAAGCTCATGTTTTCTTGTCATTACTTTTTTTCCACAACCCTCCAATGATTTGGTGCCAATAACAATATCATGTCTTGCCATTTCAGACTTCATAACGTCGTTTCATGAAGCTGCAGCTTTCATGAACCTTGGTTGGCAGCCCTGCCGAATTGGCCAGTTGACTCTTTAAATTAGGCCCCGTGTCTCCTGCTGGGCTGTCATCAGAATCAGTTTATCTGAGTTTAAGCCAAGACCAAGACCAGTGCTGCAAAGCTGAGCAAAGACCACCATGGGGCAAAGCTATTACCAGACAATGGCGTGTAACTGGTAGGGCATACTAGATATTAAGTGAAATAATTTAAGTCATACATGTTAGTAGATTATCTGCTGTAGTGGAAGGAGGAAATGCAACTGGCTGTCTTTGGCTGATTGGCCTGTGTTAGGCTTGTGTGGGGCTGGACTCTATCCCAGCATGCACTGACAAGCAGGGGAAGCCAGGAGGCACAGTGGACAGGTCGCCAGTCTGTCCTGGGCAGACAAAATATGCTTGAATCCAAGACAAGTATGAGACCATGGAATCTGGATTCAAGACAGGTCTCAAGACCGAGACCACACTCAGGTACCGCAGCCCTGCCTCCTGGGGTGCAAGAAAACATCCAGGAAGCATGAAACAGAATAAATAATGGATCTAAACACTAATTTATTTATTTATTAGTAGGCAAAATGTCTGAGAATATCATGGACAACACATCACAGCCTCTCCAAATCTCATTTAATGTTCATTATGGATGAATTGCACAAGTAGAAATCACCAAAGAGATCCACCACCTCAGCATCCAGGCAATCCAGTCATATTCTGATTGTTACTAATCTGCACTACCTTTTAAAATTCAGTACTGTGGAATATTGTGATTTGTAGTCCCATTTTTGTTTTTATTGGACTTAAGTTAAAAATAGAGATAATTTCCCTCAGGGTGATAAAATGTCCAAAAAAGAAAATCAGTAAATTCATGAGTAGTAAGGAATGAACCTGTTATGCTAGATGAAATTCAAGAGTTTTTCAATCTTCATTTTTTTTTTCCATTTTCAATAACACACCTTTCAAGAAGATTATTACAGTGTGTGGTCTTTCAAAGGAAGCCTATGAATGGATATACTACTACCACACTAATACTTATACTTTATTAGTAGTGAGCTTAAATAAAAGAAAACATCAACAGTGTAATGCAGTGAAAATCAATGATGAGACAATAAAACCTCACTATAATTGGAACAAAAATAACAAGAACATTAAATTGCATAGTATGTGTCAAAAAAAAGAGTGATGTATCATTCATAGAAAACACACTTTAAATAAGAGAAGGGAAGGAGAGGTATTGTGAAATTTTGTTATGTATTATGCTGTACTAATATTTTCCATGCCTAGCGGAGGTGCCCTGTGCCCAGAAGTGCTGTTTTACAAGGCTATAAATCTCCACTGTCATATCAGAGCTCAACAGCCACGTGAAAGACAGTAAAGAGATGTGATATTGATCTTTATATTGCACTTTATAGCCCATACTTTATTTATATATGTTGCTTTTCTTTTAATGGACACGCTGATACCCTGCCCTTGCTGAAATATGCTTTATGTTTTTTTATGTTTTTAATAATCCTTTGTAAGTCAAACATATTTTCTTTTGCGCTTGAATTATGGGCATTCAAATTATGAATCTTGAACCCATACTGTGGGCTTTGAGAACTGAGAGCACACAAGAGAAAGCCAAATTACAAAAATTAACAACGGCGTGTGTTTGACATCTGTTTTGCGGGTGAGACAAGACAACTCCATATTGTATGGCTAATGCACTTTAGTGTCAGGCCAGATTTGGAGCAGGGTAAGAGATAGAAATGAAGAAATATGAGGACTGGCACTCCTGTTCACTCAGACAAATGTTGTTTCATCTGCTCACTGCCTTCTATGCACACACACACACACACACACACACACACACACACACACACACACACACACACAGAGAGGGAGAGAGAGAGAGAGAGAGAGAGAGAAGGGATGCAATTGACTTAGCATGATTAGGCTGTTCCTTGACCCACAAACACTGCCTCTCATTAGGATCCTCATTTGCGGAACAATTTTAGAGGCAGTAGACTGGTACGTAATGCGCAACATCTGCCTGCCCCCTGTTACCCATCCAAACACACAAACAGACACACGGTATTTATGAATTAGCCTCTCTCTCTCTCTCTCTCTCTCTCTCTCTCTCTCTCTCTCTCTCTTGCTCTTTCAACAGAGCCTTTTGGTCACTGTTTCCAGTGACTATTGTGCATCTATTCTGTGTCTGGCTCCTGTCTTTTTTACACTTTTTTCCCCCTAAGGATACAATCAACCAGATTTACGCAGATTCAAACTATAGTTTTCATTTGACATAGTCAGTATCAACATGTCAAGTATAATTTTGCTCACAAGAAACATTACAATCCATTAACAACATATAATAGATGGTATGGCAACACTAACTGTTTCATTAGGACAACAGGTCCTAATGGCACATGCAGTCGAATTCCAGCTGAAGAAGCTGACAAAACCCCTAGGGATCATCTTATGACTATCCTCTCTTTCATCATCAAATGCATATAATTTGGCCCCCAACCCTTCCAGTTGCTACACAGGCATGTTGCACCATGTTTTGACAGTGCCTGCCACTGTGCCTGCCTATGTCTGCAGCAGCGTGTATCTCTCTCTTTTAAGTGTTTGTTGTCTGTCCCACTAATGACAGATTAATCCAGATCTAAGAACATTTTAGGCACATAAAATGCAGCTCTCAGCCCAGCCCTCTTTCATCTCCCCAATGATGTGCTTCCTGCATTTAGAATGAAAAAAAAAAAGACTATTTTTTTCCACGTCCTTACTCAATTCAACCTCTGTCATCATTTCATTTTTACTTCTTTCATCTAGTGACTTTCTTAGATGTGTAAAACAGGTTACACATAATTTTATCCAACATTGTTTCTCAAAAAAAAAAAAAAAAATAAAAATGTTCCTGTGTATCATGTTTGCCAGAATTATTTGAATAAATTGATGATACTGGTGAGTATCAAGTGTACTTTGGTACCGCTACCTACAGAATTTTCTAACTGGGTTTTTGGATCAATGTTTACATTAGTTTAATTGCCAGTTTAAAACAATTTATCAGAGACTATGGTCAACTTTTAACTTTGCCTGAAAAATGCACCAATTTGTTCAACTCAGATTTAACATCTACAAAGTCTACAAAGACCTACAGAATAAGCATGTCCCAGTACATTTTGAATAAGCTGGGAATTTACCTCTACATAATTTATATTTGAATTATCATAACAGACTGAGCCAAAGAGAGATTCACAGTATTTGGATTTGAATCAACCAAATATACACTGGTAAGATATGCATCAAAAACAACAGGGAGTGTAAATAATAATGTTTACTAATAGACCCACATGAACTACCCTTAATACACAGTTTTAATAATAGCATTATACCTACCATAGCACCCCAACTGCATTGTATTGGTCATTTTGTAATGGGATTGAAGAAGCTGAATCGTCAATTCAACATTCAGTCTGCTGCGATGTCCATTTATTCTCCCAGCAGGCAGGAATTGTTGGTTTGACACTACGAAGACACGCTGGAAGCTACAATGTTTTCATCTGCAGTCACTGTTGTGACCTGTGGAGTAAATTTAGGGACAGGGATATGACCGAGTGATTGAACCCACTCCTCTGGTAGAAATAGCTTCCTTTAGTTCTTGCCTTTATGAATAACACTTGTAACACTGGTTCACATTGTCCTTGGAAAATCGCTCACAGCAAAATGTAACTCAGCAGCACAGCACAGTTCCTTTTTGTCCAGCATTGCAGTGCATTAACTAGATCTTCCTTTTTTTATTTTATGAGCTACTGAGAGTTTGTGCACTTCTCAACAAGGCTCAATGTTGTCTCACTATAAATTGCTAGAGCATGGTTACATTTCTTTATTGGGTGCCACGAATTGTTAGAAAATGTGTTAAACTGGTTGATGTTTGAAGCTGTCTTTGTGGGCCCTTCATGTCTAATTGCGCTACTGTTATAATGCGAAGAGCCACCCCATGAAATGAGAGGGCTCTTGCAGTGACAGTCCCAGTGAGAATGCTCCTCTCACTTCTGTTCTGCCTCAACAGAGTCACAGGGAAGTTCAAGTGCTTGGCAGCATTTAATCTACATGGAGAAGAAGTGACACTGAATCCCGATCATGCAAATGCACCTGCATGAAAAATTCAGGAACCGAATGACAAGCACTGGTGTGCCGATGCTGACAGAGGAAGGAAGAGAAGCACATCCCCGGGAAAAACATGACACTCCATGGAGAATTCTGGAAGCGGCGTCTCCGCCTGCTGCCTCAGGTAAGTAGGGATATTGTCTGCATTAATGTGGCCTAGCTTTGATGCTGAGGGAGGAAAAAACCTGAGAACTTCAAGAGATGACAATAGATACTAAAGAGTCACAAGTGCCGACTTAAAAGAAACATTGATTGTGTAAATGTCAGTTGGGATGTCATACTTGCACTCCGTTTAGCAGAATGTCACTCCTGCATAGAAATGAGACAAGCTCCAACATGTGAGACTTAAGTCTTTGAACACATCACAGTCACTCTTTGGCTCTGCTGATGACTCTATTAATAGTGTGTGTCATATTTTCTTTTTGAAAAACAATGGACAATAAAAAATATAAAGAAAGAAAGAAGAAATTGAAATTGCCCTTCACAAACTTTTAGAATTGCTCAGTATGTTGATGTCCAAATATTGGGGTTAGTTTGTATACACTGTCATTCAAGCCAGGACCTGGAGAGGAAAATTATATCTCTCACTGTAGTGCCTGGGAGCACTGTCAACCACTCTTGACCTCAAGCATGAGCCATCCTCATGCTAAACCCTGTGAGACCTTGGACTGCCTTACAAAACCCCATGACAGAGAGGCCATTGATTACGTCTCCTCTTCCCCAGCTCGTACTTCTCTTTTCAGCCGTAAGACCCACAATATCTGCATACCTTAATCAGACAATCACAGCTCAATGTCTCTGTTACCGCAAACCTTACACTCTTGACATCATGTGCATCCCCGTATGCATGCAATGTCACTGACCTCCCAGAAGACCCCCCACACATACCCCAGAGTGTACGAGCCCCTTTGTTCATCTCTTAACCCCAGTCCTTGCCCCAGTGCTACGGCTCAGGGCCTCTGCTTGGCTCCCATCTGATGACCTTCTGGTCCCATCCTCAGCAGACAAGAACCCTCATAAAGGAAGAATTGATCCACACAAGACCCACTTCCTGCAGGCAACAGTGTGTGAATGTGTGTGTATGTGCGTGCACGCACCCATGGTGCCATGATCCCTAAGGCCATGCTCATTCACGGCTCACCCATGTACCGTGCCACCCCAACCCCCAGTTGCCCCCTCGGGTTGTGTGGGAATGAGGAGTCAGACTATTTCCCCTGGGCTCATGCAAGAGAGTTTGTCCTTTGCTTGGTGAGAGAGTAAGGAAAGGTGGTGAGGTTGTATTTAAGTTCATATTTCCCTTGAGTACACGAGCTAGAGGACATGGGACATTGATCTGTCTGAGTAAATGCTGTCCAGTCAGAGAGAGCCTGGAAGTTGAAATGCGTATTTGTGGAGACAGAGCACCCTCTCTGTAGTGTGATAGTGCAATTTTTCCTTAGTCTTGCCCATTGAATCCCTTTCTTCTTGTATAATTTGTGGTACACTCAGTGCCTGAAGTGATGGTGATGATAGCACACATGCATCTATGAAAACACAAGTTAGCCTAACATTTCTCTGGCCTTAGAAAAAATTGATCAGCAAAGAACGGCTCTTGAACCCACAAACTACTCCCTGATTGGTGAGGAGAACTTGTGAACCAGTCAGAGGAAAATTCTCCTGGGTTCCTTTGGATGATCAAACTGACCTTTCCATGCTGCAGCTGTGACTGGAACTTGATGAACAGGAGGACCTCTGTGGCTTTGATAGATCTGAGACTGCAGTGCAGCGGCTGATGGCCATCCCAGGAGGTAGAACACTTCAGTAGCAGGTTCAATAGCTCATTATCAATGGTCCCGCTGGGTAATTAGTGAACAGTGGGATCCTGTCACTGGGACAGATAAACATATACTCTCCTTCCCCAACCAAGCTGCCTTCACTGATGACTTTCAGAAAGAGTGCTCAAGTGTGTGTACTAAATTAATCTGGCGAATGTATTTACTAATTACTTTGCTGAATAAGCTTTTACATTAAAAGCAGAATATATGACGCATTAGATAAACTAACCAACAGTATATGGAGCAGTTACAACTACAAATATATTTTATTCTGACACCTTAAGGCATCAATAACTTCACAAACCCGAGAGGGACCATTCTTCGCCATGACAACCTATACTTTTCATACTTAAGCACCTTCTACTGCTACAACAGGTGTATTTTTTCTTAAGGAACATCATGATTGCATTATGTATGCCCTACTATGAATGTACAAATGCACTTGCACTTGTACTGGAATATTTTCCATTACAATATTGCTACTTAAGTAAATGATTTGAATACTTTTTCCACCACTGCACACATTAACAGCTGGAAGGTGGTGTGACTCTTCATATAACTAACTAAACAGTTGAAAAAAATGCCACAGTTTGTTCTTGGTCATTTGTTACTTTTATCAGTGCACAGGATGTGACCTCAGATGCTGAAAAGTAAAGAGCAATCTAGTAAAACGCCTGTGGTAACTGTGGATGACACTGGGCCACAATGCTATCAATCTACCACACCATCAGAGCGGAAACGCCATTCACTAACCACCTGATCTAAATATTACAGGGTTGAGCTTGTGAGAGTGGCGTTATCATTAGGATTATTAAGTGAACACTTCCCATCACAGGTGTCCCAATGAATTAGGTCCACAACAGTTACAGGAGACCCAACAGTGAATTCTTAATATGTAACTCTTTTTTTCATGTGACATATTTCCATATTTTGGACTGCAGTCGGTCGGCTACCTTCACAGCCAGAGTGGATACAGCACAGAGGAAGGATAAGAGTAATGTTATGCTACACAAGCTACAATACTTGCAGACCAATATACTGGCAAACATTCAACTAACAAACAGGGGAGGGTTAGGAAATAATTTCTGCTACCAAACGAAACTCTCCTGAGCTAATTTAATTTGACAAAAATACTGCTAACACATCATAAGTAAGCAAATATGCTACAAACAAACAAATAAAACTGTTATAATATTCGTATTTTGGAGGCCAACATTTTTACATGTACACAAGGAATTCTTCACATCGCTGCTGAAAAAAAGGATAATAAAGCAGGGTACCACCCACTGACTGTTGGCCCCTCTAATTAATTGTAATGTCTTTATCAATGTATTTAAGCACATCTGGCCTACATGTCTGACAGCATGCATGGATGTTTTGTGTCATTAATGTTTCACTTTGATGTACAGTATGTCACAATGTTCATCACTTACATAGCTCTAATGATGTATACATGCTTAATAAACTGCTGGATAAAAATCATTTCCCAAGTCAAATTAAAACAACATCAGAGCTTTTGAAGTCAACAAAAAATAGAATCAAACACCTATTTTTCTGGACAATCCTTTAAAGGCTTTGTTTTGTTGCTCACATAACTATGTAATATCTCATTTAATTAGCAATCTAAGCCCTCTGACAAACAGGCATATGGTCCTCGCTCTCCCACGGCCTTGGCCAAGAAATGAATATGCATATCCTGGGACCCCAGTAGCTTGTTACCCTGGAATGAATTCTACACAAGCCTAATCCCTGATCTATTATTTACCCCTTGACCAAACATGCAAGTGGGGCTTCCAGACGCTTGACTTGATAGAAATGACTGCCCTGGGATTCGGCTGCCTCTCTCACCCCAGTGGAGGAGCCAGGCAGGCAGGCAGGCAGTCACTCTGAGGAGCGCTCTGTCTCTCTTTTTGCTTCACTCTACCCTCGTCTCCCCCTGACACACACACACACACACACACACACACACACGCACACACACACACACTCACGCACACACACACTCACGCACACACACTCCTCACTCCTTCAACACTTCACTCTTGAGATGTCTCAGTCAAATGTTGAGCAAATCCTCATAAAAACAAGTGCACAATGAAACATTAATGAGCGAGCCCACTTCTGAGGGACACAACTTAGGAATTCCGTGTCCTCACACATCCCTGTAGAACATATACACATTATAAACAATTTCCAAGTGTCTTACATATCCAGAGTTGAGTGCGCGCTGGTGAGCGTGCGCGTGCGTGCCTGCGTGTGCTAGTGTATGGTCTCGTGCCTCGCAGAGAAAGTGAAAAGTTAACAGTTTGCTGAATATTAAGAAAAGTGCAGTGTATCATCAAAATTTTTAAAGCAACGTTCACAAAAGGCAGGGAATAATTCAAAGACACCGTTTATTCAGTATGACACTATTATAATCCATGTGGCAACCATTTATTAGTTTTCGTAGGAGGGCTGTAATATTGTTGAAAGATAGAATATCTGAGTTTAAATACACACTGGGGGGGGGGAAATATCACCGAAATCTGATTGTATTTTTTTTCTTAAGTATTTCACAAGCTGTAACGACCGTCACTTTGCCGTTTTCATGTCTTGGGGCTAAAGATTTTATTAGTACAAGTTGGCGCACTGTCGCACACTGCTGTGACTCTTCGTCCTGACACAACATCGTGAATCGACTCATAGGACCCATAGAAACTCAGTGGACCCGCAGTCACTCGGGTTACATTCACACAAGGCGCGTAACACACTGGTCTGAATTCACCCAAGTTAACACAGCAGCCACCTTCTCTCCAGCCCGGACCGTCCGCAGCCCTCCTCGGCGAACTGCGCTGACTCTGCAGAAGGAAATCACCGGGGGAGTGTGAGAAGGCGTTTTTTGCGTTTTTCTCCAGGTAGGACAAGCCGTTACAACGCAGCTTCTGGTTGTCAGCGATCCCTCGTGTCTCTTCGACTTCAGTTTATGATTAGGAAAAAGAGGTGCTGGTGGAGGGGGGACACAGTGTCGTGGTCGTGCGTTCCTATCCGTGAGACCGACGCGTTTCCAAACGTCTTGACGCGCGTTTTTTCCCTCATTTAACCAACCTGGGTACACAGAGTCTTGGGATAAAAAAACGACTGACGGCTTTTCCGTCTTATTCCAAAAACTGTCATAAACCGCGATGATAAGTTTCTGATAAAGGACGCCGAGTGTCGAATCACGTCAAACAGAGTACAAGTATTGAAGAGGAGAAAGTTCCCCACTTGAGGGCGAAATCAGACTTTTTGAGGACGCCAAGTTTGAAAAGTGCCAGGAGCCCCGAGGTCTGTCAGATACAACATGCAGCAATGGTAAATATGATTTTTTTTTTTTTTTTTTTTAAACTTGTGCTTATTAAATTATTCAGATGAAGCACACCATGGGAATAAATCAGAGATGTGGTAACATTTTAAAGGTTTGTGCGATCTGTCATTTGATCTGATCAGAGCAGATAAAAATGATAATCAAGTCCATAAGCAATTTCCCCCATTTCCTGTCTTTGTTTTGTAACACTCATCTATACTTAGTTTTATATGAATACTTTAAAGGAACACATTTTTAAACATTTGTGAAACTTTTTCTTAATTCTCTCTTTCCACGTTGTGTTGTAAAATCAACAATTGTCATTGCAGGCCACTAGACCTAACAAGGCCTTGTTCAGAATTGAGAATGATAATCCAGCACATTAAAAAAGTTGATAAAAATATTTACTGCTATTAGTTATTTCTTGTTTTATAGTTTTGCCTTCCTTTAAAAGTGTGTATTCATCCTCAAACCCAATACTGCTCTGTTTCCAACAGCTACATTTTAAACATAAAAATGAAGCTAAAGGAGCAAAATGTACACTCCAGTTCCAGTAAAAGGAACTGTCAAATAATGTTGTTAATTGTGTATGTGATTTTGCTGTCCCAAGCCATTAGAGAGTAACTCCTGATGCAGGCCTTAGTATTTGCAAATTGTCTCATAAAGAGAAATGATTAACTGACCGAGGATAGTGTCAGAAAATACTGTGAAATACAAAAGAAAAAAAACATTTGTGTTTACTCATGTAAATAAGAACATAACATCAGTTTATAGCTGTCAGCAACATTTACCTAATTATTTGTCAGGCCTAACACAAATCCCTCTGTTGAAAACCCTGTTTCCAGCACATTTCTGTAGAATTAATTTCTGTGTTGCAAGATATTATACAACATTTTAGTGATTTCCTAAAATATTTAATCCTTTGTTTCAGCAGGTTTTTTGGGGGGCTTGTTTATGATGGTGTGTATCAGAAAAGAGCTTATGCAAAATAAGTTTGTCTGTGTTTTTGATGAATGTAAATTGTGTTTTTTGATATGAGCACAAAAAAACTTAACCCATGTTGAAATGTGCCTTTTTCCAATGTTATGCATGTTGCAGCTGAACATCGCTGAAACCTGACATTGTAAGTGACTTTTGCAGTTCACTTGTCTCGGTCCAGCTCAGAGTTTTGCCTGCTTATGCGTCTCTGTGTTACGGTTCACCTCTAAGCAGGGAAACTCAGGGAGCTCGCGGCCAACCTGTGACAGTGGAGCACAAGCAGAAGAACACAGAGGCGTTTCATGTCAGTGTGGCTGATTTCAACATGGACATGTCTGAATGCTCCAGGAGACAGGGGAAGGAGCGAAGGAGGGAGGGAGAGAAAGAGGGAAAGTTAGAGAGAGATTGAGATCAATGGGCCCACTTAAAGCACCAGAAAAAGTACTTCCACTCTGTCTTCAGTTAGAATGTATGGATTTAGTGTTTTGCACAGTATTTTGGCCTATATCTGAGTGTGTGTCGGTGATGTTTCCTGAGCCTGTGCTGGTGCTGCTACTACAGTGAAGAATGCCAATTTACATTCCACAAGTGTCATTTGATTACTTTTATCTCTGTGCTGCTCTCTCTCTCTGCCAGACCAGCCAGGGATCTATGAAATTCCTATTTCCTTTACCCGGTCACACGATTTAAGATGTTGGCTTTTATTTTTGATCTGCAGCCTGTGTTACTGTCTATCTTTCTGTTTCCCTCTCTCTCAAACTTTATCATGCTCTGGACCCCCAAGTTGACTTTCTTGAAGCCGTGGATCCCCATTTGGAGAGATTTTACCGTAGAGACCTTGATATGAAAAGAAAGTTTAGTTTGTGTTCAGTATTAAATTGTTAAGATTTCATAGGTAAACACTGGCAAATACATTCAAAGTGGTGAGATAAAAATATAATGTCAATCTAATAACTCACACTCTCTCTCTCTCTCTCTCTCTCTCTCTTTTTTTTTTTTTAGCAGTTTCTATTGAAGTGAAAATAAACTATACCTTATGTTGCTGAGGACTCCTTGGAAACCCCTTAAATACCACGAGAGTCCCCTTCCCCCCACTTTGTAAACCATTGCATTAGATAATTTTATATATACTTATTATTCTCACTCACAGGTCGTGAATCAAATAACAGCATAAGCCAGAAAAGAAGTAGATTACGAGAACAAAAAACAGCCAAAATAAAGTCTTACAACAAAACAAGAGATTTGGCAGAAAGCTGAGCTGTGGCATTCCCTCCAAATAAAAGAACAGAGAAAATAGAGAGGTATAAATGTCCTTGTTATGCATTGAGTAGAGGCCCCGGTTCAGCCTAGCGGTGCTACGTGAGGTTAAAGAAAAAGTTCAAGTTGTCAGTGAGGCTGCAGCTAGGTCGTGATTCCTCTGGGTCTGTGGGAGTCAGAGAGGGGAGAGTGTGTGAGAGTGTGTGCGCCGGGTGGGAGCCACTGGTTAGTCGGTTCAATAATCTGCTGGACAGGTAGGCCAGTGACGCCCCCCTTAGAGAGGCTGCTAATGAAGAGAGGGGCTGCTTAGTGGTGCTCTGCTCTGACCCCACCAACTCTCCCTGTCCCCCCTGCTGGCTCCCTCTGATTACTGCTCACACTGAGATCTCTTTCCTCCTCACCTCCCTCTGCTCCATCCTCTCCAATCCCCTTCCTTTTTCTCGCTCTCCCCCTTTTTTATTTGAAAAGAATGGGTGCTAAGCGCCTAAAGGATCCAGTTAATGATAGCCCGTCTGTTGAAATATATATTTTTGTAGCTATTGGCTTGTTTTATTTAGATCCTGACAAGTTGTTATCTGTTTTTTTGTGATTAATTTCGGGAGTTAATCCCTCCCTCAATATGTAATATTTAACCTTTTTGCTCTTGTCCGATTTCTCTGCTGTTCCTGTCGTCATGACATTCTGCAACCCAGCGTGTGGAGTTTCACCCTAGGGATGCGCAGGTGACAGGAAATATGTGAAAATCACAGAGCAGGAAGAGAAAAACAAACAAACTGTCCTCTGTGTCGATGAGGGGGAAATAGGTACTTTCCTTAGCACTAACAGGTAGCATTATTGATAGAGGAAGCTATTCGGGGAAGCTGTGAGAGTGGTTTTCCCATGTTTTTTTTTTTCTGTCTTTTTTACCCCATACACTACCTATCAACAGTTCTGTGATGCCTTAACAACATCAAAGCAACATTCTTGCACTGTTTTGATTTATCTGGGGTGGGTCATCACAGTACTGATGCAGCCAAGCTCCTCTGCACCTCTCCTCAGCGCCAATAAACTTTAGAGTGAGTGATAGTGTGTCTTGGCAGTGACAGAAAAGGTAATATTTTGAAAAGGGGAGTGGGGTCATATACCTAGTGGTGGCTTCAGATGAAAATCTTTGAACAAGACCGTGTAACCAAAGCTGCAGGCTTCAGCGACTAAACAGAGACACTATGAAATCTTAAAACAAATTGGATCGCAGGACTTCTAATTTAATAAAAAGCACAGTGGGAGACATACTTGATTTAAAACAATATACATATGGTAGACATTAATTACATTTTTGTACCTCCGCACACAGAGTAAGAAATCAAATCTTCACCCGCTTACACTGATGCAAACTCTCCAATTCCCCCTGAATACATTTTGAAATTTAGTCTGTGTTCCTGTGTTTCTATATTAAAAAAAGGGAAATAAACAGTAGATAGTAATGAAGAGAGTTTATAGCTGTTATGACATGAACATTTAAGATGTGTTTTGTCTTGTGCTATGACACAGATGGGTATCTCTTAAGAGTTTTTAATCTACTAAATGATAGTGGTAGTATTGTCTCAGTGGTGAGGAGATAGATCACACCAGCAAATGGCAATTTAATCTGATTAAAATCAGGCTTAGAGCTATAAGCAGTGTTTGAACTGTAAGCTGATACTTGTACTTACATGTGTGCAGTTTTCGTTTTTTTTTTTTTTTGTCTTTCTTTTTTTTTTTCTAGAGATCATTGTAACAGGCACCATTTGAAGTCCTAACACACACTTGTAATCATATTCCCAGAAGAAAGAACCAGGAAAAAGTTTGAGATTGGTCTTCAAACATGAACACACCCTGTGTGTGTCCAGAAACCACACACTCCCTTTATGTCTTTATTTGTTTAAAGTGAGAAATGATAGGACACATTTTGCTCAACTCGGCTCTCAGAAACACACCCCCTCTGCATTTTTATCTTCTTAGACACAGCCATGATTCCTGAATTTCCAGCTGTAATTTGGTGTGGCCTTAATTGATTTTGTCCAGAACTAATTACCGGCAACAGTGTAAAATAAACACTTCAGTGTCACTGGGTGGCAAGTGTCCGATCGGGAGGGAAATTACAGTTCACTTGTAATCCATACGTTCTTTAGCAGAGTTAGAATATAATTCATGTCGACGCTGTAGAAATACCAGAGAGCCTGGAC